>NW_027619895.1:0-27000 GCF_964187855.1 Myxine glutinosa
CCACACTAATACAAGTGCAAAAGTGGTTCCCTGCACCAACACAAGTGCGAAAAGTGGTTTTTCAACACTAACACAAGTGCAAAAAGTGGTTTTTCAAAACTATCGCAAGTGCAAAAAGTGTTTTTTCCACACTAATACAAGTGCAAAAGTGGTTTCCTGCACCAACACAAGTGCGAAAAGTGGTTTTTCAACACTAACACAAGTGTGAAAAGTGGTTTTTCAACACTAACACACGTGCGAAAAGTGTTTTTTCCACACTAATACAAGTGCAAAAGTGGTTTCCTGCACTAACAAAAGTGCGAAACGTGGTTTTTCAACACTATCACAAGTGCGAAAAGTGGTTCTTCAACACTAACACAAGTGCGAAAAGTGTTTTTTCCACACTAATACAAGTGCAAAAGTGGTTTCCTGCACCAACACAAGTGCGAAAAGTGGTTTTTCCACACTAATACAAGTGGAAAAGTGGTTTCCTGCACCAACACAAGTGCGAACGGTGGTTTTTCAACACTAACACAAGTGCGAAAAGTGGTTTTTCAACACTAATACAAGTGCGAAAAGTGTTTTTTCCACACTAATACAAGTGCAAAAGTGGTTTCCTGCACCAACACAAGTGCGAAAAGTGGTTTTTCAACACTCACTAACACAAGTGCGAAAACTGGTTTTTCAACACTATCGCAATTGCAAAAAGTGTTTTTTCCACACTAATACAAGTGCAAAAGTGGTTTCCTGCACCAACACAAGTGCGAAAAGTTGTTTTTCAACACTAACACAAGTGCGAAAAGTGGTTTTTCAACACTAACACAAGTGCGAAAAGTGGTTTTTCCACACTAATACAAGTGTAAAAGTGGTTTCCTGCACCAACACAAGTGCGAAAAGTGGTTTTTCAACACTAACACAAGTGCGAAAAGTGGTTTTTCAACACTAGCACAAGTGCAAAAAGTGTTTTTTCCACACTAATACAAGTGCAAAAGTGGTTTCCTGCACCGACACAAGTGCGAAAGGTGGTTTTTCAACACTAACACAAGTGCGAAAAGTGGTTTTTCAACACTAACACAAGTGCAAAAAGTGGTTTTTCAAAACTATCGCAAGTGCAAAAAATGTTTTTTCCACACTAATACAAGTGCAAAAGTGGTTTCCTGCACCAACATAAGTGCGAAAAGTGGTTTTTCAACACTAACACAAGTGCGAAAAGTGGTTTTCCACACTAATACAAGTGCAAAAGTGGTTTCCTGCACCAACACAAGTGCGAAAAGTGGTTTTTCAACACTAACACAAGTGCGAAAAGTGGTTTTTCAACACTAGCACAAGTGCAAAAAGTGTTTTTTCCACACTAATACAAGTGCAAAAGTGGTTTCCTGCACCGACACAAGTGCGAAAGGTGGTTTTTCAACACTAACACAAGTGCCAAAAGTGGTTTTTCAACACTAACACAAGTGCAAAAAGTGGTTTTTCAAAACTATCGCAAGTGCAAAAAATGTTTTTTCCACACTAATACAAGTGCAAAAGTGGTTTCCTGCACCAACATAAGTGCGAAAAGTGGTTTTTCAACACTAACACAAGTGCAAAAAGTGGTTTTTCAACACTAACACAAATGCGAAAAGTGGTTTTCCACACTAATACAAGTGCAAAAGTGGTTTCCTGCACCAACACAAGTGCGAAAAGTGGTTTTTCAACACTAACACAAGTGCGAAAAGTGGTTTTTCAACACTAACACACGTGCGAAAAGTGTTTTTTCCACACTAATACAAGTGCAAAAGTGGTTTCCTGCACTAACAAAAGTGCGAAAATGGTTTTTCAACACTAACACAAGTGCGAAAAGTGGTTCTTCAACACTAACACAAGTGTGAAAAGTGTTTTTTCCACACTAATACAAGTGCAAAAGTGGTTTCCTGCACCAACACAAGTGCGAAAAGTGTTTTTTCCACACTAATACAAGTGCAAAAGTGGTTTCCTGCACTAACAAAAGTGCGAAACGTGGTTTTTCAACACTATCACAAGTGCGAAAAGTGGTTCTTCAACACTAACACAAGTGTGAAAAGTGTTTTTTCCACACTAATACAAGTGCAAAAGTGGTTTCCTGCACCAACACAAGTGCGAAAAGTGGTTTTTCCACACTAATACAAGTGGAAAAGTGGTTTCCTGCACCAACACAAGTGCGAACGGTGGTTTTTCAACACTAACACAAGTGCGAAAAGTGGTTTTTCAACACTAATACAAGTGCGAAAAGTGTTTTTTCCACACTAATACAAGTGCAAAAGTGGTTTCCTGCACCAACACAAGTGCGAAAAGTGGTTTTTCAACACTCACTAACACAAGTGCGAAAACTGGTTTTTCAACACTATCGCAATTGCAAAAAGTGTTTTTTCCACACTAATACAAGTGCAAAAGTGGTTTCCTGCACCAACACAAGTGCGAAAAGTTGTTTTTCAACACTAACACAAGTGCGAAAAGTGGTTTTTCAACACTAACACAAGTGCGAAAAGTGGTTTTTCCACACTAATACAAGTGTAAAAGTGGTTTCCTGCACCAACACAAGTGCGAAAAGTGGTTTTTCAACACTAACACAAGTGCGAAAAGTGGTTTTTCAACACTAGCACAAGTGCAAAAAGTGTTTTTTCCACACTAATACAAGTGCAAAAGTGGTTTCCTGCACCGACACAAGTGCGAAAGGTGGTTTTTCAACACTAACACAAGTGCGAAAAGTGGTTTTTCAACACTAACACAAGTGCAAAAAGTGGTTTTTCAAAACTATCGCAAGTGCAAAAAATGTTTTTTCCACACTAATACAAGTGCAAAAGTGGTTTCCTGCACCAACATAAGTGCGAAAAGTGGTTTTTCAACACTAACACAAGTGCGAAAAGTGGTTTTTCAACACTAACACAAATGCGAAAAGTGGTTTTCCACACTAATACAAGTGCAAAAGTGGTTTCCTGCACCAACACAAGTGCGAAAAGTGGTTTTTCAACACTAACACAAGTGCGAAAAGTGGTTTTTCAACACTAACACACGTGCGAAAAGTGTTTTTTCCACACTAATACAAGTGCAAAAGTGGTTTACTGCACTAACAAAAGTGCGAAAAGTGGTTTTTCAACACTAACACAAGTGCGAAAAGTGGTTTTTCAACACTATCACAAGTGCGAAAAGTGGTTTTTCCACACTAATACAAGTGCAAAAGTGGTTCCCTGCACCAACACAAGTGCGAAAAGTGGTTTTTCAACACTAACACAAGTGCAAAAAGTGGTTTTTCAAAACTATCGCAAGTGCAAAAAGGGTTTTTGCCACACTAATACAAGTGCAAAAGTGGTTTCCTGCACCAACACAAGTGCGAAAAGTGGTTTTTCAACACTAACACAAGTGCGAAAAGTGGTTTTTCAACACTATCACAAATGCGAAAAGTGGTTTTTCCACACTAATACAAGTGCAAAAGTGGTTTCCTGCACCAACACAAGTGCGAAAAGTGGTTTTTCAACACTAACACAAGTGTGAAAAGTGGTTTTTCAACACTAACACACGTGCGAAAAGTGTTTTTTCCACACTAATACAAGTGCAAAAGTGGTTTCCTGCACTAACAAAAGTGCGAAACGTGGTTTTTCAACACTATCACAAGTGCAAAAAGTGGTTTTTCAACACTATCACAAGTGCGAAAAGCGGTTTTTCCACACTAATACAAGTGCAAAAGTGGTTTCCTGCACCAACACAAGTGCGAAAAGTGGTTTTTCAACACTAACACAAGTGCGAAAAGTGGTTTTTCAACACTATCACAAGTGCAAAAAGTGTTTTTTCCACACGAATACAAGTGCAAAAGTGGTTTCCTGCACCAACACAAGTGCGAAAAGTGGTTTTTCAACACTAACACAAGTGCGGAAAGTGGTTTTTCAACACTATCGCAAGTGCAAAAAGTGTTTTTTCCACACTAATACAAGTGCAAAAGTGGTTTCCTGCACCAACACAAGTGCGAAAAGTGGTTTTTCAACACTAACACAAGTGCGAAAAGTGGTTTTTCAACACTAACACAAGTGCGAAAAGTGGTTTTTCAACACTATCGCAAGTGCAAAAAGTGTTTTTTCCACACTAATACAAGTGCAAAAGTGGTTTCCTGCACCAACACAAGTGCGAAAAGTGGTTTTTCAACACTAACACACGTGCGAAAAGTGGTTTTTCAACACTAACACAAGTGCGATAAGTGGTTTTTCAACACTATCACAAGTGCAAAAAGTGTTTTTTCCACACTAATGCAAGTGCAAAAGTGGTTTCTTTCACCAACAAGTGCGAAAAGTGGTTTTTCAACACTAACACAAGTGCGAAAAGTGGTTTTTCAACACTATCACAAATGCGAAAAGTGGTTTTTCAACACTAATACAAGTGCAAAAGTGGTTTCCTGCACCAACACAAGTGCGAAAAGTGGTTTTTCAACACTAACACAAGTGCGAAAAGTGGTTTTTCAACACTAACACAAGTGCGAAAAGTGGTTTTTCAACACTATCACAAGTGCAAAAAGTGTTTTTTCCACACGAATACAAGTGCAAAAGTGGTTTCCTGCACCAACACAAGTGCGAAAAGTGGTTTTTCAACACTAACACAAGTGCGGAAAGTGGTTTTTCAACACTTTCGCAAGTGCAAAAAGTGTTTTTTCCACACTAATACAAGTGCAGAAGTGGTTTCCTGCACCAACACAAGTGCGAAAAGTGGTTTTTCAACACTAACACAAGTGCGAAAAGTGGTTTTTCAACACTAACACAAGTGCGAAAAGTGGTTGTTCAACACTATCACAAGTGCAAAAAGTGTTTTTTCCACACTAATACAAGTGCGAAAAGTGTTTTTTCCACACTAATACAAGTGCAAAAGTGGTTTCCTGCACCAACACAAGTGCGAAAAGTGGTTTTTCAACACTCACTAACACAAGTGCGAAAACTGGTTTTTCAACACTATCGCAATTGCAAAAAGTGTTTTTTCCACACTAATACAAGTGCAAAAGTGGTTTCCTGCACCAACACAAGTGCGAAAAGTTGTTTTTCAACACTAACACAAGTGCGAAAAGTGGTTTTTCAACCCTAACACAAGTGCGAAAAGTGGTTTTTCCACACTAATACAAGTGTAAAAGTGGTTTCCTGCACCAACACAAGTGCGAAAAGTGGTTTTTCAACACTAACACAAGTGCGAAAAGTGGTTTTTCAACACTAGCACAAGTGCAAAAAGTGTTTTTTCCACACTAATACAAGTGCAAAAGTGGTTTCCTGCACCGACACAAGTGCGAAAGGTGGTTTTTCAACACTAACACAAGTGCGAAAAGTGGTTTTTCAACACTAACACAAGTGCAAAAAGTGGTTTTTCAAAACTATCGCAAGTGCAAAAAATGTTTTTTCCACACTAATACAAGTGCAAAAGTGGTTTCCTGCACCAACATAAGTGCGAAAAGTGGTTTTTCAACACTAACACAAGTGCGAAAAGTGGTTTTTCAACACTAACACAAATGCGAAAAGTGGTTTTCCACACTAATACAAGTGCAAAAGTGGTTTCCTGCACCAACACAAGTGCGAAAAGTGGTTTTTCAACACTAACACAAGTGCGAAAAGTGGTTTTTCAACACTAACACACGTGCGAAAAGTGTTTTTTCCACACTAATACAAGTGCAAAAGTGGTTTCCTGCACTAACAAAAGTGCGAAAAGTGGTTTTTCAACACTAACACAAGTGCGAAAAGTGGTTTTTCAACACTATCACAAGTGCGAAAAGTGGTTTTTCCACACTAATACAAGTGCAAAAGTGGTTCCCTGCACCAACACAAGTGCAAAAAGTGGTTTTTCAAAACTATCGCAAGTGCAAAAAGGGTTTTTGCCACACTAATACAAGTGCAAAAGTGGTTTCCTGCACCAACACAAGTGCGAAAAGTGGTTTTTCAACACTAACACAAGTGCGAAAAGTGGTTTTTCAACACTATCACAAATGCGAAAAGTGGTTTTTCCACACTAATACAAGTGCAAAAGTGGTTTCCTGCACCAACACAAGTGCGAAAAGTGGTTTTTCAACACTAACACAAGTGTGAAAAGTGGTTTTTCAACACTAACACACGTGCGAAAAGTGTTTTTTCCACACTAATACAAGTGCAAAAGTGGTTTCCTGCACTAACAAAAGTGCGAAACGTGGTTTTTCAACACTATCACAAGTGCAAAAAGTGGTTTTTCAACACTATCACAAGTGCGAAAAGCGGTTTTTCCACACTAATACAAGTGCAAAAGTGGTTTCCTGCACCAACACAAGTGCGAAAAGTGGTTTTTCAACACTAACACAAGTGCGAAAAGTGGTTTTTCAACACTATCACAAGTGCAAAAAGTGTTTTTTCCACACGAATACAAGTGCAAAAGTGGTTTCCTGCACCAACACAAGTGCGAAAAGTGGTTTTTCAACACTAACACAAGTGCGGAAAGTGGTTTTTCAACACTATCGCAAGTGCAAAAAGTGTTTTTTCCACACTAATACAAGTGCAAAAGTGGTTTCCTGCACCAACACAAGTGCGAAAAGTGGTTTTTCAACACTAACACAAGTGCGAAAAGTGGTTTTTCAACACTAACACAAGTGCGAAAAGTGGTTTTTCAACACTATCGCAAGTGCAAAAAGTGTTTTTTCCACACTAATACAAGTGCAAAAGTGGTTTCCTGCACCAACACAAGTGCGAAAAGTGGTTTTTCAACACTAACACACGTGCGAAAAGTGGTTTTTCAACACTAACACAAGTGCGATAAGTGGTTTTTCAACACTATCACAAGTGCAAAAAGTGTTTTTTCCACACTAATGCAAGTGCAAAAGTGGTTTCTTTCACCAACAAGTGCGAAAAGTGGTTTTTCAACACTAACACAAGTGCGAAAAGTGGTTTTTCAACACTATCACAAGTGCGAAAAGTGGTTTTTCAACACTAATACAAGTGCAAAAGTGGTTTCCTGCACCAACACAAGTGCGAAAAGTGGTTTTTCAACACTAACACAAGTGCGAAAAGTGGTTTTTCAACACTAACACAAGTGCGAAAAGTGGTTTTTCAACACTATCACAAGTGCAAAAAGTGTTTTTTCCACACGAATACAAGTGCAAAAGTGGTTTCCTGCACCAACACAAGTGCGAAAAGTGGTTTTTCAACACTAACACAAGTGCGGAAAGTGGTTTTTCAACACTTTCGCAAGTGCAAAAAGTGTTTTTTCCACACTAATACAAGTGCAGAAGTGGTTTCCTGCACCAACACAAGTGCGAAAAGTGGTTTTTCAACACTAACACAAGTGCGAAAAGTGGTTTTTCAACACTAACACAAGTGCGAAAAGTGGTTTTTCAACACTATCGCAAGTGCAAAAAGTGTTTTTTCCACACTAATACAAGTGCAAAAGTGGTTTCCTGCACCAACACAAGTGCGAAAAGTGGTTTTTCAACACTAACACAAGTGCGAAAAGTGGTTTTTCAACACTAACACAAGTGCAAAAAGTGGTTTTTCAACACTATCACAAGTGCAAAAAGTGTTTTTTCCACACTAATGCAAGTGCAAAAGTGGTTTCTTTCACCAACAAGTGCGAAAAGTGGTTTTTCAACACTAACACAAGTGCGAAAAGTGGTTTTTCAACATTATTACAAGTGCGAAAAGTGGTTTTTCAACACTAATACAAGTGCAAAAGTGGTTTCCTGCACCAACACAAGTGCGAAAAGTGGTTTTTCAACACTAACACAAGTGCGAAAAGTGGTTTTTCCACACTAATACAAGTGCAAAAGTGGTTTCCTGCACCAACACAAGTGCGAAAAGTGGTTTTTCAACACTCACTAACACAAGTGCGAAAACTGGTTTTTCAACACTATCGCAATTGCAAAAAGTGTTTTTTCCACACTAATACAAGTGCAAAAGTGGTTTCCTGCACCAACACAAGTGCGAAAAGTTGTTTTTCAACACTAACACAAGTGCGAAAAGTGGTTTTTCAACACTAACACAAGTGCGAAAAGTGGTTTTTCCACACTAATACAAGTGTAAAAGTGGTTTCCTGCACCAACACAAGTGCGAAAAGTGGTTTTTCAACACTAACACAAGTGCGAAAAGTGGTTTTTCAACACTAGCACAAGTGCAAAAAGTGTTTTTTCCACACTAATACAAGTGCAAAAGTGGTTTCCTGCACCGACACAAGTGCGAAAGGTGGTTTTTCAACACTAACACAAGTGCGAAAAGTGGTTTTTCAACACTAACACAAGTGCAAAAAGTGGTTTTTCAAAACTATCGCAAGTGCAAAAAGTGTTTTTTCCACACTAATACAAGTGCAAAAGTGGTTTCCTGCACCAACATAAGTGCGAAAAGTGGTTTTTCAACACTAACACAAGTGCGAAAAGTGGTTTTTCAACACTAACACAAATGCGAAAAGTGGTTTTCCACACTAATACAAGTGCAAAAGTGGTTTCCTGCACCAACACAAGTGCGAAAAGTGGTATTTCAACACTAACACAAGTGCGAAAAGTGGTTTTTCAACACTAACACACGTGCGAAAAGTGTTTTTTCCACACTAATACAAGTGCAAAAGTGGTTTCCTGCACTAACAAAAGTGCGAAAAGTGGTTTTTCAACACTAACACAAGTGCGAAAAGTGGTTTTTCAACACTATCACAAGTGCGAAAAGTGGTTTTTCCACACTAATACAAGTGCAAAAGTGGTTCCCTGCACCAACACAAGTGCGAAAAGTGGTTTTTCAACACTAACACAAGTGCAAAAAGTGGTTTTTCAAAACTATCGCAAGTGTAAAAAGTGTTTTTTCCACATTAATACAAGTGCAAAAGTGGTTTCCTGCACCAACACAAGTGCGAAAAGTGGTTTTTCAACACTAACACAAGTGCGAAAAGTGGTTTTTCAACACTAACACAAGTGCAAAAAGTGGTTTTTCAACACTATCACAAGTGCAAAAAGTGTTTTTTCCACACTAATGCAAGTGCAAAAGTGGTTTCTTTCACCAACAAGTGCGAAAAGTGGTTTTTCAACACTAACACAAGTGCGAAAAGTGGTTTTTCAACACTATCACAAGTGCGAAAAGTGGTTTTTCAACACTAATACAAGTGCAAAAGTGGTTTCCTGCACCAACACAAGTGCGAAAAGTGGTTTTTCAACACTAACACAAGTGCGAAAAGTGGTTTTTCAACACTATCACAAGTGCAAAAAGTGTTTTTTCCACACTAATACAAGTGCAAAAGTGGTTTCCTGCACCAACACAAGTGCGAAAAGTCGTTTTTCAACACTAACACAAGTGCGAAAAGTGGTTTTTCAACACTAACACAAGTGCAAAAAGTGGTTTTTCAACAATAACACAAGTGCGAAAAGTGTTTTTTCCACACCAATACAAGTGCAAAAGTGGTTTCCTGCACCAACACAAGTGCGAAAAGTGGTTTTTCAACACTAACACAAGTGCGAAAAGTGGTTTTTCCACACTAATACAAGTGCAAAAGTGGTTTCCTGCACCAACACAAGTGCGAAAAGTGGTTTTTCAACACTAACGCAAGTGCGAAAAGTGGTTCTTCAACACTAACACAAGTGCGAAAAGTGTTTTTTCCACACTAATACAAGTGCAAAAGTGGTTTCCTGCACCAACACAAGTGCGAAAAGTGGTTTTTCCACACCAATACAAGTGGAAAAGTGGTTTCCTGCACCAACACAAGTGCGAACGGTGGTTTTTCAACACTAACACAAGTGCGAAAAGTGGTTTTTCAACACTAATACAAGTGCGAAAAGTGTTTTTTCCACACTAATACAAGTGCAAAAGTGGTTTCCTGCACCAACACAAGTGCGAAAAGTGGTTTTTCAACACTCACTAACACAAGTGCGAAAACTGGTTTTTCAACACTATCGCAATTGCAAAAAGTGTTTTTTCCACACTAATACAAGTGCAAAAGTGGTTTCCTGCACCAACACAAGTGCGAAAAGTTGTTTTTCAACACTAACACAAGTGCGAAAAGTGGTTTTTCAACACTAACACAAGTGCGAAAAGTGGTTTTTGCACACTAATACAAGTGTAAAAGTGGTTTCCTGCACCAACACAAGTGCGAAAAGTTGTTTTTCAACACTAACACAAGTGCGAAAAGTGGTTTTTCAACACTAACACAAGTGCGAAAAGTGGTTTTTCCACACTAATACAAGTGTAAAAGTGGTTTCCTGCACCAACACAAGTGCGAAAAGTGGTTTTTCAACACTAACACAAGTGCGAAAAGTGGTTTTTCAACACTAGCACAAGTGCAAAAAGTGTTTTTTCCACAATAATACAAGTGCAAAAGTGGTTTCCTGCACCGACACAAGTGCAAAAGGTGGTTTTTCAACACTAACACAAGTGCGAAAAGTGGTTTTTCAACACTAACACAAGTGCAAAAAGTGGTTTTTCAAAACTATCGCAAGTGCAAAAAGTGTTTTTTCCACACTAATACAAGTGCAAAAGTGGTTTCCTGCACCAACATAAGTGCGAAAAGTGGTTTTTCAACACTAACACAAGTGCGAAAAGTGGTTTTTCAACACTAACACAAATGCGAAAAGTGGTTTTCCACACTAATACAAGTGCAAAAGTGGTTTCCTGCACCAACACAAGTGCGAAAAGTGGTTTTTCAACACTAACACAAGTGCGAAAAGTGGTTTTTCAACACTAACACACGTGCGAAAAGTGTTTTTTCCACACTAATACAAGTGCAAAAGTGGTTTCCTGCACTAACAAAAGTGCGAAAAGTGGTTTTTCAACACTAACACAAGTGCGAAAAGTGGTTTTTCAACACTATCACAAGTGCGAAAAGTGGTTTTTCCACACTAATACAAGTGCAAAAGTGGTTCCCTGCACCAACACAAGTGCGAAAAGTGGTTTTTCAACACTAACACAAGTGCAAAAAGTGGTTTTTCAAAACTATCGCAAGTGTAAAAAGTGTTTTTTCCACATTAATACAAGTGCAAAAGTGGTTTCCTGCACCAACACAAGTGCGAAAAGTGGTTTTTCAACACTAACACAAGTGCGAAAAGTGGTTTTTCAACACTAACACAAGTGCAAAAAGTGGTTTTTCAACACTATCACAAGTGCAAAAAGTGTTTTTTCCACACTAATGCAAGTGCAAAAGTGGTTTCTTTCACCAACAAGTGCGAAAAGTGGTTTTTCAACACTAACACAAGTGCGAAAAGTGGTTTTTCAACACTATCACAAGTGCGAAAAGTGGTTTTTCAACACTAATACAAGTGCAAAAGTGGTTTCCTGCACCAACACAAGTGCGAAAAGTGGTTTTTCAACACTAACACAAGTGCGAAAAGTGGTTTTTCAACACTATCACAAGTGCAAAAAGTGTTTTTTCCACACTAATACAAGTGCAAAAGTGGTTTCCTGCACCAACACAAGTGCGAAAAGTCGTTTTTCAACACTAACACAAGTGCGAAAAGTGGTTTTTCAACACTAACACAAGTGCAAAAAGTGGTTTTTCAACAATAACACAAGTGCGAAAAGTGTTTTTTCCACACCAATACAAGTGCAAAAGTGGTTTCCTGCACCAACACAAGTGCGAAAAGTGGTTTTTCAACACTAACACAAGTGCGAAAAGTGGTTTTTCAACACTAACACAAGTGCGAAAAGTGGTTTTTCCACACTAATACAAGTGCAAAAGTGGTTTCCTGCACCAACACAAGTGCGAAAAGTGGTTTTTCAACACTAACGCAAGTGCGAAAAGTGGTTCTTCAACACTAACACAAGTGCGAAAAGTGTTTTTTCCACACTAATACAAGTGCAAAAGTGGTTTCCTGCACCAACACAAGTGCGAAAAGTGGTTTTTCCACACTAATACAAGTGGAAAAGTGGTTTCCTGCACCAACACAAGTGCGAACGGTGGTTTTTCAACACTAACACAAGTGCGAAAAGTGGTTTTTCAACACTAATACAAGTGCGAAAAGTGTTTTTTCCACACTAATACAAGTGCAAAAGTGGTTTCCTGCACCAACACAAGTGCGAAAAGTGGTTTTTCAACACTCACTAACACAAGTGCGAAAACTGGTTTTTCAACACTATCGCAATTGCAAAAAGTGTTTTTTCCACACTAATACAAGTGCAAAAGTGGTTTCCTGCACCAACACAAGTGCGAAAAGTTGTTTTTCAACACTAACACAAGTGCGAAAAGTGGTTTTTCAACACTAACACAAGTGCGAAAAGTGGTTTTTGCACACTAATACAAGTGCAAAAGTGGTTTCCTGCACCAACACAAGTGCGAAAAGTTGTTTTTCAACACTAACACAAGTGCGAAAAGTGGTTTTTCAACACTAACACAAGTGCGAAAAGTGGTTTTTCCACACTAATACAAGTGTAAAAGTGGTTTCCTGCACCAACACAAGTGCGAAAAGTGGTTTTTCAACACTAACACAAGTGCGAAAAGTGGTTTTTCAACACTAGCACAAGTGCAAAAAGTGTTTTTTCCACACTAATACAAGTGCAAAAGTGGTTTCCTGCACCGACACAAGTGCAAAAGGTGGTTTTTCAACACTAACACAAGTGCGAAAAGTGGTTTTTCAACACTAACACAAGTGCAAAAAGTGGTTTTTCAAAACTATCGCAAGTGCAAAAAGTGTTTTTTCCACACTAATACAAGTGCAAAAGTGGTTTCCTGCACCAACATAAGTGCGAAAAGTGGTTTTTCAACACTAACACAAGTGCGAAAAGTGGTTTTTCAACACTAACACAAATGCGAAAAGTGGTTTTCCACACTAATACAAGTGCAAAAGTGGTTTCCTGCACCAACACAAGTGCGAAAAGTGGTTTTTCAACACTAACACAAGTGCGAAAAGTGGTTTTTCAACACTAACACACGTGCGAAAAGTGTTTTTTCCACACTAATACAAGTGCAAAAGTGGTTTCCTGCACTAACAAAAGTGCGAAAAGTGGTTTTTCAACACTAACACAAGTGCGAAAAGTGGTTTTTCAACACTATCACAAGTGCGAAAAGTGGTTTTTCCACACTAATACAAGTGCAAAAGTGGTTCCCTGCACCAACACAAGTGCGAAAAGTGGTTTTTCAACACTAACACAAGTGCAAAAAGTGGTTTTTCAAAACTATCGCAAGTGTAAAAAGTGTTTTTTCCACATTCATACAAGTGCAAAAGTGGTTTCCTGCACCAACACAAGTGCGAAAAGTGGTTTTTCAACACTAACACAAGTGCGAAAAGTGGTTTTTCAACACTAACACAAGTGCAAAAAGTGGTTTTTCAACACTATCACAAGTGCAAAAAGTGTTTTTTCCACACTAATGCAAGTGCAAAAGTGGTTTCTTTCACCAACAAGTGCGAAAAGTGGTTTTTCAACACTAACACAAGTGCGAAAAGTGGTTTTTCAACACTATCACAAGTGCGAAAAGTGGTTTTTCAACACTAATACAAGTGCAAAAGTGGTTTCCTGCACCAACACAAGTGCGAAAAGTGGTTTTTCAACACTAACACAAGTGCGAAAAGTGGTTTTTCAACACTATCACAAGTGCAAAAAGTGTTTTTTCCACACTAATACAAGTGCAAAAGTGGTTTCCTGCACCAACACAAGTGCGAAAAGTCGTTTTTCAACACTAACACAAGTGCGAAAAGTGGTTTTTCAACACTAACACAAGTGCAAAAAGTGGTTTTTCAACAATAACACAAGTGCGAAAAGTGTTTTTTCCACACCAATACAAGTGCAAAAGTGGTTTCCTGCACCAACACAAGTGCGAAAAGTGGTTTTTCAACACTAACACAAGTGCGAAAAGTGGTTTTTCCACACTAATACAAGTGCAAAAGTGGTTTCCTGCACCAACACAAGTGCGAAAAGTGGTTTTTCAACACTAACGCAAGTGCGAAAAGTGGTTCTTCAACACTAACACAAGTGCGAAAAGTGTTTTTTCCACACTAATACAAGTGCAAAAGTGGTTTCCTGCACCAACACAAGTGCGAAAAGTGGTTTTTCCACACTAATACAAGTGGAAAAGTGGTTTCCTGCACCAACACAAGTGCGAACGGTGGTTTTTCAACACTAACACAAGTGCGAAAAGTGGTTTTTCAACACTAATACAAGTGCGAAAAGTGTTTTTTCCACACTAATACAAGTGCAAAAGTGGTTTCCTGCACCAACACAAGTGCGAAAAGTGGTTTTTCAACACTCACTAACACAAGTGCGAAAACTGGTTTTTCAACACTATCGCAATTGCAAAAAGTGTTTTTTCCACACTAATACAAGTGCAAAAGTGGTTTCCTGCACCAACACAAGTGCGAAAAGTTGTTTTTCAACACTAACACAAGTGCGAAAAGTGGTTTTTCAACACTAACACAAGTGCGAAAAGTGGTTTTTCCACACTAATACAAGTGTAAAAGTGGTTTCCTGCACCAACACAAGTGCGAAAAGTGGTTTTTCAACACTAACACAAGTGCGAAAAGTGGTTTTTCAACACTAACACACGTGCAAAAAGTGTTTTATCCACACTAATACAAGTGCAAAAGTGGTTTCCTGCACTAACAAAAGTGCGAAACGTGGTTTTTCAACACTAACACAAGTGCAAAAAGTGGTTTTTCAAAACTATCGCAAGTGCAAAAAGTGTTTTTTCCACACTAATACAAGTGCAAAAGTGGTTTCCTGCACCAACATAAGTGCGAAAAGTGGTTTTTCAACACTAACACAAGTGCGAAAAGTGGTTTTTCAACACTAACACAAATGCGAAAAGTGGTTTTCCACACTAATACAAGTGCAAAAGTGGTTTCCTGCACCAACACAAGTGCGAAAAGTGGTTTTTCAACACTAACACAAGTGCGAAAAGTGGTTTTTCAACACTAACACACGTGCGAAAAGTGTTTTTTCCACACTAATACAAGTGCAAAAGTGGTTTCCTGCACTAACAAAAGTGCGAAAAGTGGTTTTTCAACACTAACACAAGTGCGAAAAGTGGTTTTTCAACACTATCACAAGTGCGAAAAGTGGTTTTTCCACACTAATACAAGTGCAAAAGTGGTTCCCTGCACCAACACAAGTGCGAAAAGTGGTTTTTCAACACTAACACAAGTGCAAAAAGTGGTTTTTCAAAACTATCGCAAGTGTAAAAAGTGTTTTTTCCACATTAATACAAGTGCAAAAGTGGTTTCCTGCACCAACACAAGTGCGAAAAGTGGTTTTTCAACACTAACACAAGTGCGAAAAGTGGTTTTTCAACACTAACACAAGTGCAAAAAGTGGTTTTTCAACACTATCACAAGTGCAAAAAGTGTTTTTTCCACACTAATGCAAGTGCAAAAGTGGTTTCTTTCACCAACAAGTGCGAAAAGTGGTTTTTCAACACTAACACAAGTGCGAAAAGTGGTTTTTCAACACTATCACAAGTGCGAAAAGTGGTTTTTCAACACTAATACAAGTGCAAAAGTGGTTTCCTGCACCAACACAAGTGCGAAAAGTGGTTTTTCAACACTAACACAAGTGCGAAAAGTGGTTTTTCAACACTATCACAAGTGCAAAAAGTGTTTTTTCCACACTAATACAAATGCAAAAGTGGTTTCCTGCACCAACACAAGTGCGAAAAGTCGTTTTTCAACACTAACACAAGTGCGAAAAGTGGTTTTTCAACACTAACACAAGTGCAAAAAGTGGTTTTTCAACAATAACACAAGTGCGAAAAGTGTTTTTTCCACACCAATACAAGTGCAAAAGTGGTTTCCTGCACCAACACAAGTGCGAAAAGTGGTTTTTCAACACTAACACAAGTGCGAAAAGTGGTTTTTCCACACTAATACAAGTGCAAAAGTGGTTTCCTGCACCAACACAAGTGCGAAAAGTGGTTTTTCAACACTAACGCAAGTGCGAAAAGTGGTTCTTCAACACTAACACAAGTGCGAAAAGTGTTTTTTCCACACTAATACAAGTGCAAAAGTGGTTTCCTGCACCAACACAAGTGCGAAAAGTGGTTTTTCCACACTAATACAAGTGGAAAAGTGGTTTCCTGCACCAACACAAGTGCGAACGGTGGTTTTTCAACACTAACACAAGTGCGAAAAGTGGTTTTTCAACACTAACACAAGTGCGAAAAGTGGTTTTTCAACACTAGCACAAGTGCAAAAAGTGTTTTTTCCACACTAATACAAGTGCAAAAGTGGTTTCCTGCACCGACACAAGTGCGAAAGGTGGTTTTTCAACACTAACACAAGTGCGAAAAGTGGTTTTTCAACACTAACACAAGTGCAAAAAGTGGTTTTTCAAAACTATCGCAAGTGCAAAAAATGTTTTTTCCACACTAATACAAGTGCAAAAGTGGTTTCCTGCACCAACACAAGTGCGAAAAGTGGTTTTTCAACACTAACACAAGTGCGAAAAGTGTTTTTTCCACACCAATACAAGTGCAAAAGTGGTTTTTCAACACTAACACAAATGCGAAAAGTGGTTTTTCAACACTAACACAAATGCGAAAAGTGGTTTTCCACACTAATACAAGTGCAAAAGTGGTTTCCTGCACCAACACAAGTGCGAAAAGTGGTTTTTCAACACTAACACAAGTGCGAAAAGTGGTTTTTCAACACTAACACACGTGCGAAAAGTGTTTTTTCCACACTAATACAAGTGCAAAAGTGGTTTCCTGCACTAACAAAAGTGCGAAAAGTGGTTTTTCAACACTAACACAAGTGCGAAAAGTGGTTTTTCAACACTATCACAAGTGCGAAAAGTGGTTTTTCCACACTAATACAAGTGCAAAAGTGGTTCCCTGCACCAACACAAGTGCGAAAAGTGGTTTTTCAACACTAACACAAGTGCAAAAAGTGGTTTTTCAAAACTATCGCAAGTGCAAAAAGTGTTTTTTCCACACAAATACAAGTGCAAAAGTGGTTTCCTGCACCAACACAAGTGCGAAAAGTGGTTTTTCAACACTAACACAAGTGCGAAAAGTGGTTTTTCAACACTATCACAAATGCGAAAAGTGGTTTTTCCACACTAATACAAGTGCAAAAGTGGTTTCCTGCACCAACACAAGTGCGAAAAGTGGTTTTTCAACACTAACACAAGTGTGAAAAGTGGTTTTTCAACACTAACACACGTGCAAAAAGTGTTTTTTCCACACTAATACAAGTGCAAAAGTGGTTTCCTGCACTAACAAAAGTGCGAAACGTGGTTTTTCAACACTATCACAAGTGCAAAAAGTGGTTTTTCAACACTATCACAAGTGCGAAAAGCGGTTTTTCCACACTAATACAAGTGCAAAAGTGGTTTCCTGCACCAACACAAGTGCGAAAAGTGGTTTTTCAACACTAACACAAGTGCGAAAGTGGTTTTTCAACACTATCACAAGTGCAAAAAGTGTTTTTTCCACACGAATACAAGTGCAAAAGTGGTTTCCTGCACCAACACAAGTGCGAAAAGTGGTTTTTCAACACTAACACAAGTGCGAAAAGTGGTTTTTCAACACTAACACAAGTGCGAAAAGTGGTTTTTCAACACTATCGCAAGTGCAAAAAGTGTTTTTTCCACACTAATACAAGTGCAAAAGTGGTTTCCTGCACCAACACAAGTGCGAAAAGTGGTTTTTCAACACTAACACACGTGCGAAAAGTGGTTTTTCAACACTAACACAAGTGCGAAAAATGGTTTTTCAACACTATCACAAGTGCAAAAAGTGTTTTTTCCACACTAATGCAAGTGCAAAAGTGGTTTCTTTCACAAACAAGTGCGAAAAGTGGTTTTTCAACACTAACACAAGTGCGAAAAGTGGTTTTTCAACACTATCACAAGTGCGAAAAGTGTTTTTTCAACACTAATACAAGTGCAAAAGTGGTTTCCTGCACCAACACAAGTGCGAAAAGTGGTTTTTCAACACTAACACAAGTGCGAAAAGTGGTTTTTCAACACTAACACAAGTGCGAAAAGTGGTTTTTCAACACTATCACAAGTGCAAAAAGTGTTTTTTCCACACGAATACAAGTGCAAAAGTGGTTTCCTGCACCAACACAAGTGCGAAAAGTAGTTTTTCAACACTAACACAAGTGCGGAAAGTGGTTTTTCAACACTATCGCAAGTGCAAAAAGTGTTTTTTCCACACTAATACAAATGCAAAAGTGGTTTCCTGCACCAACACAAGTGCGAAAAGTGGTTTTTCAACACTAACACAAGTGCGAAAAGTGGTTTTTCAACACAAACACAAGTGCGAAAAGTGGTTTTTCAACACTATCGCAAGTGCAAAAAGTGTTTTTTCCACACTAATACAAGTGCAAAAGTGGTTTCCTGCACCAACACAAGTGCGAAAAGTGGTTTTTCAACACTAACACAAGTGCGAAAAGTGGTTTTTCAACACTAACACAAGTGCAAAAAGTGGTTTTTCAACACTATCACAAGTGCAAAAAGTGTTTTTTCCACACTAATGCAAGTGCAAAAGTGGTTTCTTTCACCAACAAGTGCGAAAAGTGGTTTTTCAACACTAACACAAGTGCGAAAAGTGGTTTTTCAACATTATCACAAGTGCGAAAAGTGGTTTTTCAACACTAATACAAGTGCAAAAGTGGTTTCCTGCACCAACACAAGTGCGAAAAGTGGTTTTTCAACACTAACACAAGTGCGAAAAGTGGTTTTTCAACACTATCACAAGTGCAAAAAGTGTTTTTTCCACACTAATACAAGTGCAAAAGTGGTTTCCTGCACCAACACAAGTGCGAAAAGTCGTTATTCAACACTAACACAAGTGCGAAAAGTGGTTTTTCAACACTAACACAAGTGCAAAAAGTGGTTTTTCAACAATAACACAAGTGCGAAAAGTGTTTTTCCACACCAATACAAGTGCAAAAGTGGTTTCCTGCACCAACACAAGTGCGAAAAGTGGTTTTTCAACACTAACACAAGTGCGAAAAGTGGTTTTTCCACACTAATACAAGTGCAAAAGTGGTTTCCTGCACCAACACAAGTGCGAAAAGTGGGTTTTCAACACTAACACAAGTGCGAAAAGTGGTTCTTCAACACTAACACAAGTGCGAAAAGTGTTTTTTCCACACTAATACAAGTGCAAAAGTGGTTTCCTGCACCAACACAAGTGCGAAAAGTGGTTTTTCCACACTAATACAAGTGGAAAAGTGGTTTCCTGCATCAACACAAGTGCGAACGGTGGTTTTTCAACACTAACACAAGTGCGAAAAGTGGTTTTTCAACACTAATACAAGTGCGAAAAGTGTTTTTTCCACACTAATACAAGTGCAAAAGTGGTTTCCTGCACCAACACAAGTGCGAAAAGTGGTTTTTCAACACTCACTAACACAAGTGCGAAAACTGGTTTTTCAACACTATCGCAATTGCAAAAAGTGTTTTTTCCACACTAATACAAGTGCAAAAGTGGTTTCCTGCACCAACACAAGTGCGAAAAGTTGTTTTTCAACACTAACACAAGTGCGAAAAGTGGTTTTTCAACACTAACACAAGTGCGAAAAGTGATTTTTCCACACTAATACAAGTGTAAAAGTGGTTTCCTGCACCAACACAAGTGCGAAAAGTGTTTTTTCAACACTAACACAAGTGCGAAAAGTGGTTTTTCAACACTAGCACAAGTGCAAAAAGTGTTTTTTCCACACTAATACAAGTGCAAAAGTGGTTTCCTGCACCGACACAAGTGCGAAAGGTGGTTTTTCAACACTAACACAAGTGCGAAAAGTGGTTTTTCAACACTAACACAAGTGCAAAAAGTGGTTTTTCAAAACTATCGCAAGTGCAAAAAGTGTTTTTTCCACACTAATACAAGTGCAAAAGTGGTTTCCTGCACCAACATAAGTGCGAAAAGTGGTTTTTCAACACTAACACAAGTGCGAAAAGTGGTTTTCCACACTAATACAAGTGCAAAAGTGGTTTCCTGCACCAACACAAGTGCGAAAAGTTGTTTTTCAACACTAACACAAGTGCGAAAAGTGGTTTTTCAACACTAACACAAGTGCGAAAAGTGATTTTTCCACACTAATACAAGTGTAAAAGTGGTTTCCTGCACCAACACAAGTGCGAAAAGTGTTTTTTCAACACTAACACAAGTGCAAAAAGTGGTTTTTCAACACTAGCACAAGTGCAAAAAGTGTTTTTTCCACACTAATACAAGTGCAAAAGTGGTTTCCTGCACCGACACAAGTGCGAAAGGTGGTTTTTCAACACTAACACAAGTGCGAAAAGTGGTTTTTCAACACTAACACAAGTGCAAAAAGTGGTTTTTCAAAACTATCGCAAGTGCAAAAAGTGTTTTTTCCACACTAATACAAGTGCAAAAGTGGTTTCCTGCACCAACATAAGTGCGAAAAGTGGTTTTTCAACACTAACACAAATGCGAAAAGTGGTTTTCCACACTAATACAAGTGCAAAAGTGGTTTCCTGCACCAACACAAGTGCGAAAAGTGGTTTTTCAACACTAACACAAGTGCGAAAAGTGGTTTTTCAACACTAACACACGTGCGAAAAGTGTTTTTTCCACACTAATACAAGTGCAAAAGTGGTTTCCTGCACTAACAAAAGTGCGAAAAGTGGTTTTTCAACACTAACACAAGTGCGAAAAGTGGTTTTTCAACACTATCACAAGTGCGAAAAGTGGTTTTTCCACACTAATACAAGTGCAAAAGTGGTTCCCTGCACCAACACAAGTGCGAAAAGTGGTTTTTCAACACTAACACAAGTGCAAAAAGTGGTTTTTCAAAACTATCGCAAGTGCAAAAAGTGTTTTTTCCACACTAATACAAGTGCAAAAGTGGTTTCCTGCACCAACACAAGTGCGAAAAGTGGTTTTTCAACACTAACACAAGTGCGAAAAGTGGTTTTTCAACACTATCACAAATGCGAAAAGTGGTTTTTCCACACTAATACAAGTGCAAAAGTGGTTTCCTGCACCAACACAAGTGCGAAAAGTGGTTTTTCAACACTAACACAAGTGCGAAAAGTGGTTTTTCAACACTAACACACGTGCGAAAAGTGTTTTTTCCACACTAATACAAGTGCAAAAGTGGTTTCCTGCACTAACAAAAGTGCGAAACGTGGTTTTTCAACACTATCACAAGTGCGAAAAGTGGTTTTTCAACACTATCACAAGTGCGAAAAGTGGTTTTTCCACACTAATACAAGTGCAAAAGTGGTTTCCTGCACCAACACAAGTGCGAAAAGTGTTTTTTCAACACTAACACAAGTGCGAAAAGTGGTTTTTCAACACTATCACAAGTGCAAAAAGTGTTTTTTCCACACGAATACAAGTGCAAAAGTGGTTTCCTGCACCAACACAAGTGCGAAAAGTGGTTTTTCAACACTAACACAAGTGCGGAAAGTGGTTTTTCAACACTATCGCAAGTGCAAAAAGTGTTTTTTCCACACTAATACAAGTGCAAAAGTGGTTTCCTGCACCAACACAAGTGCGAAAAGTGGTTTTTCAACACTAACACAAGTGCGAAAAGTGGTTTTTCAACACTAACACAAGTGCGAAAAGTGGTTTTTCAACACTATCGCAAGTGCAAAAAGTGTTTTTTCCACACTAATACAAGTGCAAAAGTGGTTTCCTGCACCAACACAAGTGCGAAAAGTGGTTTTTCAACACTAACACAAGTGCGTAAAGTGGTTTTTCAACACTAACACAAGTGCAAAAAGTGGTTTTTCAACACTATCACAAGTGCAAAAAGTGTTTTTTCCACACTAATGCAAGTGCAAAAGTGGTTTCTTTCACCAACAAGTGCGAAAAGTGGTTTTTCAACACTAACACAAGTGCGAAAAGTGGTTTTTCAACACTATCACAAGTGCGAAAAGTGGTTTTTCAACACTAATACAAGTGCAAAAGTGGTTTCCTGCACCAACACAAGTGCGAAAAGTGGTTTTTCAACACTAACACAAGTGCGAAAAGTGGTTTTTCAACACTATCACAAATGCGAAAAGTGGTTTTTCCACACTAATACAAGTGCAAAAGTGGTTTCCTGCACCAACACAAGTGCGAAAAGTGGTTTTTCAACACTAACACAAGTGTGAAAAGTGGTTTTTCAACACTAACACACGTGCAAAAAGTGTTTTTTCCACACTAATACAAGTGCAAAAGTGGTTTCCTGCACGAACAAAAGTGCGAAACGTGGTTTTTCAACACTATCACAAGTGCAAAAAGTGGTTTTTCAACACTATCACAAGTGCGAAAAGCGGTTTTTCCACACTAATACAAGTGCAAAAGTGGTTTCCTGCACCAACACAAGTGCGAAAAGTGGTTTTTCAACACTAACACAAGTGCGAAAAGTGGTTTTTCAACACTATCACAAGTGCAAAAAGTGTTTTTTCCACACGAATACAAGTGCAAAAGTGGTTTCCTGCACCAACACAAGTGCGAAAAGTGGTTTTTCAACACTAACACAAGTGCGGAAAGTGGTTTTTCAACACTATCACAAGTGCAAAAAGTGTTTTTTCCACACGAATACAAGTGCAAAAGTGGTTTCCTGCACCAACACAAGTGCGAAAAGTGGTTTTTCAACACTAACACAAGTGCGGAAAGTGGTTTTTCAACACTATCGCAAGTGCAAAAAGTGTTTTTTCCACACTAATACAAGTGCAAAAGTGGTTTCCTGCACCAACACAAGTGCGAAAAGTGGTTTTTCAACACTAACACAAGTGCGAAAAGTGGTTTTTCAACACTAACACAAGTGCGAAAAGTGGTTTTTCAACACTATCGCAAGTGCAAAAAGTGTTTTTTCCACACTAATACAAGTGCAAAAGTGGTTTCCTGCACCAACACAAGTGCGAAAAGTGGTTTTTCAACACTAACACAAGTGCGTAAAGTGGTTTTTCAACACTAACACAAGTGCAAAAAGTGGTTTTTCAACACTATCACAAGTGCAAAAAGTGTTTTTTCCACACTAATGCAAGTGCAAAAGTGGTTTCTTTCACCAACAAGTGCGAAAAGTGGTTTTTCAACACTAACACAAGTGCGAAAAGTGGTTTTTCAACACTATCACAAGTGCGAAAAGTGGTTTTTCAACACTAATACAAGTGCAAAAGTGGTTTCCTGCACCAACACAAGTGCGAAAAGTGGTTTTTCAACACTAACACAAGTGCGAAAAGTGGTTTTTCAACACTATCACAAATGCGAAAAGTGGTTTTTCCACACTAATACAAGTGCAAAAGTGGTTTCCTGCACCAACACAAGTGCGAAAAGTGGTTTTTCAACACTAACACAAGTGTGAAAAGTGGTTTTTCAACACTAACACACGTGCAAAAAGTGTTTTTTCCACACTAATACAAGTGCAAAAGTGGTTTCCTGCACTAACAAAAGTGCGAAACGTGGTTTTTCAACACTATCACAAGTGCAAAAAGTGGTTTTTCAACACTATCACAAGTGCGAAAAGCGGTTTTTCCACACTAATACAAGTGCAAAAGTGGTTTCCTGCACCAACACAAGTGCGAAAAGTGGTTTTTCAACACTAACACAAGTGCGAAAAGTGGTTTTTCAACACTATCACAAGTGCAAAAAGTGTTTTTTCCACACGAATACAAGTGCAAAAGTGGTTTCCTGCACCAACACAAGTGCGAAAAGTGGTTTTTCAACACTAACACAAGTGCGGAAAGTGGTTTTTCAACACTATCGCAAGTGCAAAAAGTGTTTTTTCCACACTAATACAAGTGCAAAAGTGGTTTCCTGCACCAACACAAGTGCGAAAAGTGGTTTTTCAACACTAACACAAGTGCGAAAAGTGGTTTTTCAACACTAACACAAGTGCGAAAAGTGGTTTTTCAACACTATCGCAAGTGCAAAAAGTGTTTTTTCCACACTAATACAAGTGCAAAAGTGGTTTCCTGCACCAACACAAGTGCGAAAAGTGGTTTTTCAACACTAACACACGTGCGAAAAGTGGTTTTTCAACACTAACACAAGTGCGAAAAATGGTTTTTCAACACTATCACAAGTGCAAAAAGTGTTTTTTCCACACTAATGCAAGTGCAAAAGTGGTTTCTTTCACAAACAAGTGCGAAAAGTGGTTTTTCAACACTAACACAAGTGCGAAAAGTGGTTTTTCAACACTATCACAAGTGCGAAAAGTGGTTTTTCAACACTAATACAAGTGCAAAAGTGGTTTCCTGCACCAACACAAGTGCGAAAAGTGGTTTTTCAACACTAACACAAGTGCGAAAAGTGGTTTTTCAACACTATCACAAGTGCAAAAAGTGTTTTTTCCACACGAATACAAGTGCAAAAGTGGTTTCCTGCACCAACACAAGTGCGAAAAGTAGTTTTTCAACACTAACACAAGTGCAAAAAGTGTTTTTTCCACACGAATACAAGTGCAAAAGTGGTTTCCTGCACCAACACAAGTGCGAAAAGTAGTTTTTCAACACTAACACAAGTGCGGAAAGTGGTTTTTCAACACTATCGCAAGTGCAAAAAGTGTTTTTTCCACACTAATACAAGTGCAAAAGTGGTTTCCTGCACCAACACAAGTGCGAAAAGTGGTTTTTCAACACTAACACAAGTGCGAAAAGTGGTTTTTCAACACAAACACAAGTGCGAAAAGTGGTTTTTCAACACTATCGCAAGTGCAAAAAGTGTTTTTTCCACACTAATACAAGTGCAAAAGTGGTTTCCTGCACCAACACAAGTGCGAAAAGTGGTTTTTCAACACTAACACAAGTGCGAAAAGTGGTTTTTCAACACTAACACAAGTGCAAAAAGTGGTTTTTCAACACTATCACAAGTGCAAAAAGTGTTTTTTCCACACTAATGCAAGTGCAAAAGTGGTTTCTTTCACCAACAAGTGCGAAAAGTGGTTTTTCAACACTAACACAAGTGCGAAAAGTGGTTTTTCAACATTATCACAAGTGCGAAAAGTGGTTTTTCAACACTAATACAAGTGCAAAAGTGGTTTCCTACACCAACACAAGTGCGAAAAGTGGTTTTTCAACACTAACACAAGTGCGAAAAGTGGTTTTTCAACACTATCACAAGTGCAAAAAGTGTTTTTTCCACACTAATACAAGTGCAAAAGTGGTTTCCTGCACCAACACAAGTGCGAAAAGTCGTTTTTCAACACTAACACAAGTGCGAAAAGTGGTTTTTCAACACTAACACAAGTGCAAAAAGTGGTTTTTCAACAATAACACAAGTGCGAAAAGTGTTTTTCCACACCAATACAAGTGCAAAAGTGGTTTCCTGCACCAACACAAGTGCGAAAAGTGGTTTTTCAACACTAACACAAGTGCGAAAAGTGGTTTTTCCACACTAATACAAGTGCAAAAGTGGTTTCCTGCACCAACACAAGTGCGAAAAGTGGTTTTTCAACACTAACACAAGTGCGAAAAGTGGTTCTTCAACACTAACACAAGTGCGAAAAGTGTTTTTTCCACACTAATACAAGTGCAAAAGTGGTTTCCTGCACCAACACAAGTGCGAAAAGTGGTTTTTCCACACTAATACAAGTGGAAAAGTGGTTTCCTGCATCAACACAAGTGCGAACGGTGGTTTTTCAACACTAACACAAGTGCGAAAAGTGGTTTTTCAACACTAATACAAGTGCGAAAAGTGTTTTTTCCACACTAATACAAGTGCAAAAGTGGTTTCCTGCACCAACACAAGTGCGAAAAGTGGTTTTTCAACACTCACTAACACAAGTGCGAAAACTGGTTTTTCAACACTATCGCAATTGCAAAAAGTGTTTTTTCCACACTAATACAAGTGCAAAAGTGGTTTCCTGCATCAACACAAGTGCGAAAAGTTGTTTTTCAACACTAACACAAGTGTGAAAAGTGGTTTTTCAACACTAACACAAGTGCGAAAAGTGATTTTTCCACACTAATACAAGTGTAAAAGTGGTTTCCTGCACCAACACAAGTGCGAAAAGTGTTTTTTCAACACTAACACAAGTGCGAAAAGTGGTTTTTCAACACTAGCACAAGTGCAAAAAGTGTTTTTTCCACACTAATACAAGTGCAAAAGTGGTTTCCTGCACCGACACAAGTGCGAAAGGTGGTTTTTCAACACTAACACAAGTGCGAAAAGTGGTTTCCTGCACCAACACAAGTGCGAAAAGTGGTTTTTCAACACTAACACAAGTGCGAAAAGTGGTTTTTCCACACTAATACAAGTGCAAAAGTGGTTTCCTGCACCAACATAAGTGCGAAAAGTGGTTTTTCAACACTAACACAAGTGCGAAAAGTGGTTTTCCACACTAATACAAGTGCAAAAGTGGTTTCCTGCACCAACACAAGTGCGAAAAGTTGTTTTTCAACACTAACACAAGTGCGAAAAGTGGTTTTTCAACACTAACACAAGTGCGAAAAGTGATTTTTCCACATTAATACAAGTGTAAAAGTGGTTTCCTGCACCAACACAAGTGCGAAAAGTGTTTTTTCAACACTAACACAAGTGCAAAAAGTGGTTTTTCAACACTAGCACAAGTGCAAAAAGTGTTTTTTCCACACTAATACAAGTGCAAAAGTGGTTTCCTGCACCGACACAAGTGCGAAAGGTGGTTTTTCAACACTAACACAAGTGCGAAAAGTGGTTTTTCAACACTAACACAAGTGCAAAAAGTGGTTTTTCAAAACTATCGCAAGTGCAAAAAGTGTTTTTTCCACACTAATACAAGTGCAAAAGTGGTTTCCTGCACCAACATAAGTGCGAAAAGTGGTTTTTCAACACTAACACAAATGCGAAAAGTGGTTTTCCACACTAATACAAGTGCAAAAGTGGTTTCCTGCACCAACACAAGTGCGAAAAGTGGTTTTTCAACACTAACACAAGTGCGAAAAGTGGTTTTTCAACACTAACACACGTGCGAAAAGTGTTTTTTCCACACTAATACAAGTGCAAAAGTGGTTTCCTGCACTAACAAAAGTGCGAAAAGTGGTTTTTCAACACTAACACAAGTGCGAAAAGTGGTTTTTCAACACTATCACAAGTGCGAAAAGTGGTTTTTCCACACTAATACAAGTGCAAAAGTGGGTCCCTGCACCAACACAAGTGCGAAAAGTGGTTTTTCAACACTAACACAAGTGCAAAAAGTGGTTTTTCAAAACTATCGCAAGTGCAAAAAGTGTTTTTTCCACA
>NW_027619896.1:0-26975 GCF_964187855.1 Myxine glutinosa
CCAGAGGCGGGAGAAAAGAGGAGATTGCCTTCCGTTGGATTTGCCGTTGGGTTCACTTACAAACACAAGCGAAACAAATATCGATCATGTTGAAATTTTAAACGTGTATCCCCCTTGACGAGTTACAGTCACGCGAAAAAGTAAGTACACCCCATGTAAAGTTTTGACTTTTTCAACATATTTCAACATACAGCTATTTGATCTTCATTTCAACATACAGCTATTTGATCTTCATTTCAACAATATTGATCGATAAAGGTGATATAATATAACATATATCATGAAACATTTACATTTTGTAGTCCATTGTATAATTTAAATAAACATAAATGCAAATTTCGCATGTGGAAAAAGTAAGTACAACCTTGGCTCTAATAGGTGGTATTGCCCCCTTTGGCAGAAACAACCTCAAGTAGGCCTTTCTTATAACTGTCTACCAGTCTCTGACCGACTGGGAGAAATTTTGCCCACTCCTCCATGCAGAATTCTTTCAGCTGTGCGATGTTTGAGGGGTTTATTGTATGCACAGCTCGTTTCAAATCCCCCCACAACATCTCGAAGGGATTTAGATCCGGGCTTTGACTTGGCCATTCCAGAACCCTCCATTTCTTTCTTTTCAGCCATTCCTTGGTGGATTTACTGGTATGTTTAGGGTCATTGTCATGTTGCAAGGTCCACCTTCGGTTGAGCTTCAACTTTCCGACAGATGGCTTCACATTATCCTCAAGCACCCTCTGGGACAATGAAGAATTCATAGTGGATTCTATGATGGTGAGCTGCCCAGGCCCTGATGCAGCAAAGCTGCCCCCAAACCATAATATTTCCACCACCATGCTTTACAGTTGGTATCAGGTTCTTGTGGTCAAATGCTGTCTTTGGTTTTCGCCAAACATGTCTTCTGGTACTGTGGCCAAATAGCTCGACCTTTGACTCATCTGTCCAGAGCACATTGTTCCAGAAGTGCTGGTCTTTGCCTAGGTGTTCATTGGCAAACTTTAGTCTTGCCCTGATGTTCTTTCTGGACAGCAAAGGTTTCCTCCTGGCACACCTCTCATGTAGATCAAATTTGTGCAGCCTCTTTCTAATGGTAGACTCTTTCAGCTTCGAGACTTCTTTCAGCATCTTGCGGTCTGCTCTCGGGCTGAACTTGCTGGGGCGGCCTGGCCTGAACAAGTTGGCAGTTGTTTGGAATCTTCTCCACTTGTAGATGATCTTCCGGACAGTCGAATGATTGATTTCAAATTGTTTGGAGATCTTTTTAAATCCCTTTCCAGAGTCGTAGGCATCTATAACCTTCTTTCTGAAGGCCTCAGAGAGCTATTTTGATCTAGGCATGGTGACGCCGCACACTTCAACAACAAAGAGCAAACCAAACTAAATGTCTTAGGTTTAAATAAGACAGGTTCCTCAAAAGGTGGTTTATTTACATTTTGTAGTCCATTGTATAATTTAAATAAACATAAATGCAAATTTCGCATGTGGAAAAAGTAAGTACACCCCTATATTTATCACTACTTCAAATACCTAAAATTAGAATCAGGTGCACCAGCTCAGGTGCAAATGATTGGAACATCGTCAGAGAGGATCTTGGAGGAACCTGTCGTATTTAAAGCTAAGATTGCATGATTGCATGTGATTGCCCAACAGGGCCTCGGGTTTTATTTGCTACTCCTCTACCTTTAAGCCCATGAAGGCACACCCAAGTGAACCTTATTAAAAAAAGAAATGTTTCAGAGAAAATGTCCAATTTTTTTCCTTTGATCCATTATGGCTGCCAGACCATGTGACGTATGACCTAATCGTTTGCAAAATATATTGGGCCCTAGGGCATGCCCGTACTATATATATATCTAAAATTATATCCCCCCCCTCTATTTACATGAAATGGTTTGGTCCAAAGCGAACGGCTTGCGAGTACGGTGACAATCCCCCCCCTCTATTTACATGAAATGGTTTGGTCCAAAGCGAACGGCTTGCGAGTACGGTGACAATCCCCCCCCTCTATTTACATGAAATGGTTTGGTCCAAAGCGAACGGCTTGCGGAGTTTGGTAAAGAAATCGCCATAGCATGCACAAACGCGCAGGAAAGCGAAAGAATCGCAAATTAGTTTTAATTAGTTTTAAAACATAGTTTAACGGCAACATAGTTTGCCAACGTGAAATAAATGAATACGCTCTCAAATGTGCCGTCCGAGGCAGAGTCTGTTCGCCACGTTCGGCACACGTGATAGCTCGCTGCTCTCTGATTGGTTGAATCGTTTTTTGGACATAGCTCGCTAACTACTTCTCCGATTAATATGAAACCTTGAAAAGGCACATCCTCGGGTCCCCAGCAATATACCTGGCAAGTTTAAAGTATATCGGACCCGTGGTTGTCGAGAAACAGCGGTCACAGACAAACAAACAAGCACACACACAGACACACAGACACACACACAGATTGCTGGAATTATAGATAGATTAGTGACCAGTATTCACCTTGAACCGCATACTGGAGGCCGCAAGAAAATACTTGTAACACAAGAAATACAAAACAGCAAAATGATTTTTTAAACAAAATGTACACAGGATGACAAGCCTACAAAACAATGATCGTTACACAGCTGAATTTGGATAGACTAGGGCGTGCCCGTACGTGGGTGCAAAAAAACATGCGTGCAAACAACAACAACAAAAAAAAACTTTGAAACCACGTGGCAGTAACGACCACAGAACCCCCCCCCCCCTCTATTTACATGAAATGGTTTGGTCCATTCGCAAAGCCAAAGCGAACGGCTTGCGAGTACGGTAGAACCCCCCCCCCCTCTATTTACATGAAATGGTTTGGTCCATTCGCAAAGCCAAAGCGAACGGCTTGCGAGTACGGTGACCATATCTTGGGAACCACTTGTCCGATTAATTTCAAACCTTGAAAAGGCACATCCTCGGGTCCCCAGCAATATACCTGGCAAGTTTCAAGTATATCGGACCCGTGGTTGTCGAGAAACAGCGGTCACAGACACACAGAGATTGCTGGAATTATAGATAGACTAGGGCATGCCCGTACTATATATATATCTAAAATTATATCCCCCCCCCTCTATTTACATGAAATGGTTTGGTCCATGAAATGTTTTGGTGAATTCGCAACGCCAAAGCGAACGGCGAACGCTTTACATGAAATGGTTTGGTCCATGAAATGTTTTGGTCCATTCGCAACGCCAAAGCGAACGGCGAACGGCTTGCGAGTACAGTGACAATCCCCCCCCCCCCCTCTATTTACATGAAATGGTTTTAATTAGTTTTAAAACATAGTTTAACGCCAACATATGGCATGCCCGTACCCGTACTATCCGTAATGGCGCACGCTCTCACAGGAGCTCCGGAAGGTCGCATATCGCAGGAAAGCGAAAGAATCGCAAATTAGTTTTAATTAGTTTTAAAACATCGTTTAACGCCAACATAGCGCCAACATAGTTTGCCGACGGGAAATAAATGAATACGCTCTCAAATGTGCCATCCGAGGCAGAGTCTGTTCGCCACGTTCGGCACACGTGATAGCTCGCTGCTCTCTGATTGGTTGAATCGTTTTTTGGACATAGCTCGGTAACTACTTCTGCGATTAATTTAAAACCTTGAAAAGGCACATCCTCGGGTCCCCAGCAATATACCTGGCAAGTTTCAAGTATATCGGACCCGTGGTTGTCGAGAAACAGCGGTCACAGACAAACAAACACACACACAGACACACACACACACAGACACACACACACACACACACAGAGATTGCTGGAATTATAGATAGATTAGTGACCAGTATGTCGAGAAAATGAAATTAAACTTTAACTGAACAAAATAATTGAACATAACAAAATTTAAAATTCCTGGCAACAACGTCTGTAATATCACATGAAATTAACATTGCACTGAACAAAATAACTTATAATGTGTAATTCATGTCACTGTCTTCGAGTGCAAGTTCAATCCTTGAACATTTGTTGGGGTCCCCGGTGCAGAGACATGCGATGACACACTTCACATTGGCTCTCGCACAGGAGCATCCTCGGGCACACATGCTCTTCTTGCAGTGACAGTATTTGGTGCGTTTGAATTCTGCAGGTTTTGCCTCCTTCAGCATCATGGTTGCCACCAACTTACCAATGACAAGCTCTCTGCCAAAGTCGGTGGCAGCAAGGTAGGCTGGCTGAAACATGTGTGCGCGCTTGCATACAGCCAACTGATGCAGGGCTCGGGCGAAGGTGTAACTGGAAGGCATCTTCGGTAGGTGGAAGGCAACGCATGTCTCCTTTGATGTCCAAATTACCATCGAGGTCACTCCTCTCATACAGTGACACCATGTATCGCCTAGCTGCTGTCACAACATCTTCCTGAACATCCAGGCTTTCTTCAGGGTCACTGTATCTGCACAGAGGCAGAAGGTCTGCCAGGTGATCAATGGCAGTTTTGTAGGCGCGCCTTTTTGCTCTTCTGTAGAGATAGCTCACGGTGTCACATCCAGTCAGTATGTAGATGCTGAGGAGCATGGATGTACGATCTGCAGCTTCAACATCATACTTCACTGCCAGGGCTTCGGCAATTGCATGAGCAGGTATGTAGACATCCATCTTCTTCACCCACAGCTCCTGCAGGCCATCCAGGTGTGTGATGTAGTATATGCACATCATGATCACGTGTGTCAGTAGCCACCACTACAGCACGTTTGTGGTGCAGATGTTGTACTGAGTATGCAATGTGGGCAAACATCCTGGTATCTGCCTCCTCATGCTTCTCACAGGACAGTTCTGGAAGCTCAACCTGACAATCTGCTGACAACAGGACAGTGCGACCAGGATCACGGAAGATTCCACCAAGAATAAGTGTGCATCCTGCAGGAAGGTACTTCAGGTACTTTACTTGCAGTTCATGGAAGGTGCTGCTCCCAAGATGTTGGTGACGCTGGATGAATGCCATGGCATCTACTACCATTACAACAGGCTTGTCGGATGGTGGCAGTCTGTCCACTTCCCTCCATGAGCTGCCAAGGGATGTCTTGATTGCAGCCAAGTAGTCGGCCTTGTTCCCTTTACGCATGGCATAACCTTGGTCAAGGGATGGATCTGGCTCAAACAGGGAGGCTGGGCAACTTGTCCACTCATGACTGAAGACCTCCACCTTCTTGTCTTCATCCAAGTCCTGCACAAAGTACATGTTTCGGACAACTGCACTTTCTTCCTCGTAGACCTTCTTGGCTTTGAGTGCCATGGACAGTGACTTTTTTGGCTTTGCTGCAAATGTGGCAAGTTTTATTGGGGCTATTTTCTCACTGTCTGTTTTTCTTGCTGCAGCCAGTGCCTCCAGTCCTTTTTCACGGGTGCTCACCAAGTCTGCAGATGCAGCTTTGTGGCCTGTTGAGAGGTTCATCAGCTCCTGTTCTTCACATGTGAATGGATTGATCATCTGGTTATTGATGACATCTGTTATTTTCCTAACACTTTCAGCCTCCATTGTGCCTTGGCTGTTGGAGTCCTCATGGTGTTTGGTGTCATCCATATCCAGGTGTGCCATAGCCTTTGTCTGCTCTGACACTGCTGTCAGAACTGGAAGAGCTCGCAAGTATTTCTCCATGGCGGCTGGCTGCTGACTGATGCCAATGAAGAGTTTTGTCTTGGTATCACGGTTGTAGGTTTTCTCGAGTGCCATGTCTGTCCAGACACCATTGAAACGACCTTCTGTTTGACGTACAGTGAACTGTCCATATTTGAATTCCCTATGGATGTTCGGAGCCAGTGTAGGTAGGCTTCTCATTGCTTCTAGGTAGTGGGGCAGGCAGGATACATACTTGTAGTGGCCAGCAGCTACAAGGTATGGTAACATCTTTTCTACTTCAGCCAGGTGTTCCTCCCACAGGCCTGCGCGCTCAGCGTGGATGAACCGTTTCAGAATCATCACCATGTCCATGTTCATTAGCCATAGCTTTGTGGTAGGTGATGAACAATGTACATACTTCATCAAACTCAGCCATCAAACGTGACAGCTTTTTCAGTTGGTCGGTTGCATCAGCACATGTAGAAGATGCCTTCTCTACATCCTTTTCTGACAGGGCATCTAGGAGTATCTGGACATTGATGGCAAGCACAGACATGCACTCCAGGTCCTTCACTTCAATGATCAACCATCTGGCAAATGCTTCCCAGTGTAGGGCGAACATGGCTGCATGCACCATAGTGTGGGCACGCAGCATTGCGTAGGAGTCTTTCCCACTGATGATCTTGTTTGCTGTTCTACGGAGACAGACATCAGCTTCTACCATGATGTCATCGATTCCAGTGGCCTGCATCAAATGCCCAATTGCTCCCAGGAAATTTTGAGCAATATGGAAGCCACCCATGTGCAAGATAAGTTTGGCATACTTCTGGGGGTTCTTCTTTTGCAGACCCAGAACCACTTCATAGATTGCTTGGTCGCATGTGATGATGGTGAACTCTTGGCCCTGTTTTCTTGATACATCCATGCAGTACTGAACTGACTGTTCAACCACATATGGGTCCGTTGGCCACAATTTTTTTTTTACCAAGATGAAAAGAATGAAAAAATGCCAAAAAAAAAAAATCGGGGGCGCTTTTGCATAAAAATGATTCTAAATCATTTGGAAAGGTTTTGTAAGTGTATTTCTCAACTTGATGTTGTCAACACATGTGTTCTGTGTATCTGGGATGCATTTATTGACAGCCTATACAACCCACTGAGGATTTTATTTTTAAGAAAAAAAACGTGTTTCCACATTTTTCGGTCAAAAAATAAAGGCTGCATATACAAAAATGGCCACAATTTTTTTTCGCAAGGTTTCCGGCAGAGCAGACCTCACATTCAGCGGACCTTAATGTCCAAATTAATAGTGAAAACACAAACAAAAAGTATAGCATGCCATGTCAGGTTCTCTCAAATTTTGGTGACTGGATCCCTGACTATATGGAAATCTTCTTAAAATTTCAAGCCAATTGGATGAAAATTGAGGATTTTAGAAATTCGACAAAGTTGGTGACCTTTGGCCTATGTTGACCTATTGACCCCAAAAACAATAGGTTTCTTGCTTATGACCAATCCCCACATTTTCCAGTGCAGTGAGGTGTTTTTAATTACATAGCTAAGTATTTTGGACTCCATGTTTGAATAAGGATAATAAACATAATCCCCTGGCTGTTCCCACAGGTAGCGGGTCCTTCTAATATCAAATAATTTCACTTTCCAGCCAAGTTATAATAATGCTCACTCCACGTCAAAATATTCCAGAATACAAAATACAACAGCGCTGAAACACATTTCCATTGATGGTGGATAATAAAGCCTTTCTTGGGGAATAATAAAATATCTAATAAAAAAGTTATAGTACCAGTAAATACCAAAATAATACATACATGATGACGACTATACGCACCTCTACTGCCTCCCAGCCCCAGTCTCGGTACTTGGGATCATGAGTGAACCTCCAGAGGTACCAGTATGTTTCGATGACCTCTGGTCGGAGGATGTAGTACTTCTCGTTCTGCCTCACTGCCACTGCTTCTGCACCTCCTTCAAACTTGAAAGCTTCTGGCCCTAATTTGAGGGCTGTTGCAAAGTTTGAGAGTGACATCATATCAGTCAAGTCAGACCACATTATGAAGCAATCAGTTCAAAATGGAATTATTTTATTATAGCAATACGCAAGCAATAAAAAGCAATATGCGATGGGATTAGGGAAGTTATCGCCAATTGGGGAGTGAAGAGACACACGGCTGAAGTAATGTGAGAGCCTAACCGGAACGAGTGTAGGATTCGTGGCAGGTACGTGCAATCTCAGCTCCTAACTGCAGGAAGTGACCAGCTTGGCCACCAGGAGACCCATCTGCTCCAAGTGCAAACATGCCACCAGCAAAACAGGCAAGGTGACCCATCTTTCTCTCCAGGTGTCCACCTCGCCACTCCCCGATAAACGTGAGGCCCCCCGCCGAACGACGCACCAGGTGATGCTCTATACCCTAGCGATGGGGGGTCAAAACGAGATGCCGTGACTTATATTGTGGATCACCAAGGTTGTGGCTCATATAAATGAACCGCAACCTTCCTTTACACAACCATCTTGTACTCGATTTTTGCAATATCCATGTGTTGCTCCTTCATAAGTTGGTCATATTATGCTTTTCAATGTTAAACGTTGTTGCATGTATTTTTGTCTAAGTGTGCATTAGAAGGAGAGAAACCAAGGCAAAAATCTCACCTCTATTGCATCATCATACATACGACGTGCTTCGACGTCAGTCCGGTCCGAAATGAGCCATGCCTTCAGAAGATACTCGTAAAAGCTATCTCCAAGTCCTCCTACTGATGTGTGGTCTGAGAGACAGAGAGAGAAAGAGAGAGAGAAAGAGAGAGAGACAGATAGAGAGAGACAGATAGAGAGAGAAAGGATCATTACAAAACAAAGAAAACACAGAGGACGTAACGTCCGGGATGAGATCCGTAGTTCATCAAACATAAATAAATAAACCACAACGAGAGTCCATCACTCTCGTGGGTACCAGGAAGCAAATGCCAAACCAGCCATTGCTGCATGTATCCTGACCAACAGGAAATTCCCACCACACATTAACCTGTCCAAGGTACCCAAAACAGTTCTGAGAACAACCAGGAACAATTTAAATTATAAAAAGAACTGCTGGCTAAACAGTTGCATAAACTCCACTTCCAAGCATGAGCTTAGCAGAGATACAGCTAACTACAGTCCATACGATTGTACTGAAGTGAAAACCAAGAAGATAATTAAATCCTCAATTTTATAGACCATTCCACTCTGGAAAAGGAACATCTACAGCCATGTGTGGGGCTCATTGGCCTTCATCAGCGTGGAGCAGAGGTCAAACCCTACATGACAATAAATCCCAATAAAATTTATTTATCTTCCTGGTCTTTGCTGCAGTACAATCCTACGGAAGGTAGGGGGCTGAAGCTATGCTACGCTCATGCCCCATATGTGGAGCCTATGCAGCTGTTTAGCCAGAAGAGCATTTTAAAATTTAAATCGTTCCTGGCTGCTCTCAGAACAGGTTTTGGTACCATGGACATTGTAATGTGAGCTAGGCATTTCCTGTTGTTCAGGAAGCGTGCAGCAAAAGCTGCCGTGGCACTTGCTTCCTGGTACCCACTACAGTTAATGTGGATTATGCTGAGAGAAATGGGGATGTGGGAGCAGTGGATATGTCTGATTAGAAGCCAGTACATTACACAATAAGCTACAGAAAGAATAGAGTCTGGAGGTACAGAATAGTTTGGAATTGGAAAAGGGGTTAGACAGGGATGCATATTCTCTGCTTACTTGTTCAATCTGTATAGTGAGCACATTACGAGGATATCTATGAGGATGACAAAGATTGGAATAAGGATTGGAGGAAGAGGTATCAACAACCTAAGGTATGGTAATGATACCACTGTGTCGGCAGAAAGTAAAGAGTACTTGATGAAATTGCTGCAGACAGTGAAGGAAAGTGAAAATCCTTCCTGGATTCTAAGATTGAAGTGAGTGGAGAATGTAGAGAAATGAAGAGACAGCATTAGAGAGAACAGCAATGTGTTACGTATTAGGCCAAAAAAATATATATTGCTGGTCTCTGGTCAGACCAAAGTTCCAGAATTGATGCGGCGATGCGGTTTTTTTTTTTCTTTTCTTTTTTTGAAAAGCATGGATTGCACATATAGAGGTGTTTTTTGTGTCCTCATGCCTTGCGGTCCTCCTCATCTGCTGTGGCACCGTCCAGAGAGAAATTAAAGACAGCCAATGGGACTTGTAGGCCTTTTTTTTTTTGTAAATAATGAACACAAGCTTAAGTTCATTTAAAATGTATTTATTCTGAAAATCATTAAGTTCTACAAGCATATTATAGACTGCCATTTCGATCTCGAGATCGCCTCGCCGTACCGTCAAACATTCCAATGCGTCGATCGCGTAAACACTGCGCATGCGCAAGTGGTCGAACAGGCCGATGGTCTCCCACGATCTCTTCTCCCAGTCCACCAGATTATCCCAGACACTTACAAGTTCATGACAAACGAGATAGGATCCAGGCCTAACTAAAGAGACCACCCGCAGCTCTCTCGGCCTTCTGGTTGCTTCACACGAACCCGACAAAGAACGTCTTCGTTTCAATAAATGACAATATCCAGCCGATAGAGGCCTTGCGTCACGTGAGCATCGTCCATGGCAACCCGTTCCGGCCGCCATCTTGGGCGGCATAAATATGGCGGGAAAGCTGTCGTTTGATCAGACGGACCTGTCAGTTTATGCCCGTAGCTTGCCCGTTAAGGCGTTTTCACAGTATTGAGAGAAACTGAGGCTGTGTCATCTGCCTGTGGACCCGTGTGGACCCACAAGTACGCCACACACACTCCACAGTCCACACACACTCCACACGTACGCCACAAGTACACCACACGTACACCACACGTACTCCACAAGTACGCTACACGTACGCCACACGTACGCCACACACACTCCACACGTACGCCACACACACTCCACACGTACACCACAAGTACGCCACACGTACGCCACACACACGCCACACGCACTCCACATGTAAGTAACCAAATGCCGAATGCTGCTTTTCGCTTAGTGAGCGAAGGTAACAACCTCATGAGCCATATTCTCACCTGAGAGCTGCAGTCAAGGCAGCTATGAATCCGTTTTAGCGTTGTGTCATCCGGAAAACGGTAGAATGACAAGCCCGATCCCTTATGAAATCGGGCTGTACATCCGACAGCACAACTCTTTACCATCGTGTAGGAGTAGGGGGCAATTTATATGCGAGACGAGTTTCTAATTGCCGCCATTATGTATGGTGGCAGAAGCAATGTTTTGCCTCCCAAGCGGTCATGTGACTAAGACGATGACGTCACATGCAACTTCCCGATTGGATTCATGACGTCATGGCACACAAAACTACTCATATCTTTGGAACGGCTGGTTGGATTTGGACAACCTAAACGCAGTTTTGTAGGGGAGTACCGTGCGCGAACGTCGATACCAAATTTGAAAAAAAAAATTTGTTTACGCGCAGGGTCAAAATCGATGCGCGCACTGACCAGAACCCGGAAATATATTTTTCTCGGCCTTACCTCCCCAAACCCCGGTTACTGTGCCCCTCAGAGTCTCGAGAGGGAACGCGGCAGAAAGTCTTATTTTGAGTGTTCTAATAAACCATGGTAAAACCACACCAATGCAATTGTAGAACAAAACAAGTAACTGTATTAAGAACTCTCGCATACACAATAATACTATTAAAGAAAGTACAATAAATATATCACTTGCATCAAATGAACAATACATATGATGGCACCATCATTCCCCAATGCTCTCAAAGCAATGAACTCACGATACGCCAAACGTGAGTGGAATGTAACATTCCCCAAAGTCCATGCACAAATCCCAACACGGTGAAGGTCGAAATCATGCAGAACGGCAAAACAACAGGCAGGTATTGGCGCGGCTGTGGATGAGGAGTTACGAGGTGAGAGGTCGATATGGGAATTGTGCCGATATGGAAACCAACGGCAATCCACACGGGGAGATCGATATGTGAATCCCAATGGCAAAACAAGATGCACCAAGCTGACAGCCTCTTCGAGGACAAAATGGCGTATCGTCCTGTAATGGAGGCGCTGGCTCCCTCCAACAATGACTCACACTTATTGATAAAACCTGAGATGCAGGTTTAATTGCACTCGCAATATATGACGATGTCGTGGGCAAACCCTTTCACGGGAAGCCTCAACTCATTCGTCCACTCGCAGCCAAAACCAATATCAAAAAAGTCCACCAGCAGCCTCGATGCGACTTTACGGCTGCATCTCTCTCATGGCTGTCTCCTCCCTGCCCCTCCTCCTCTCTTCTCTTCCGGCCTCTTTGCCGAGTCTTCCTTTCTCCTTCACAAACATTTATTTTTACCGTTTACTAAAGTCATCTCCATAACACACAAAAATCTTAACAATATTACCTGAAACTAAAAATCCTAACAGTATATAATAACAACAAAGGTGGAAGTGACAGATCCATAACAAATGTCAGAATGGACAAAGATCTGGAAAGACAAAGATGAGACAATACAAACCACGATGAGGCCGGTGAATGATCTGTTATTTCCAGTTGCAATGTATGGATGTGAGTTGTGAACAGTGAAAAGGAAAGAAAGGAAGAAGATCGACAGTTTTAAAATCTGGTATTGGAGACTAATGTAAAAAAAATTACATCGACTGACTGAAAGAAGAACCCAAAAAAAAATGAGAATTTGAATAAATGAGACCACCATGTGCAATAGAAGCGCTGATGCTAAAACAGAAACTGACATGCTTTGGACACATCATGCGTTTAGAAAATGAAAGTCTGGAGAAATCAACCATGCTGGGTATGGTTGCAGGAATAGGAGGCAGACCCTGTATTAGGCTATGGGCTGTGCCTTCCTTATTCCTCTAGAAAATGATTCTTGTGGTCCACTCATGGACAAAGGATTTTCCTATCACACGAACCCGGGTTACACTCCCCCTAAAATAGATTAATTAATTATGTAAAATGATTAAAAATCATGGGGCAACCCTGGTTACCGCGTGGTGGATCATATATATATATTGCTACGGTTTTGGAGAATTGCACATATTGATCATTAAAGGTTAAAGGGTTGCCCCCCATAGTTAGTTCCACGAGCAACACGTAGGCCACTTGTAGTATTAGTTATGTCATAGTATGTGTAAGTATAGGCCATTTTCCCTAGTAATATCTGTGTTGTGTAAAGACATGAGTTTAGGTCCCGGTCATTTTGCGTCCACCCTCCAATTCCACCTCAATGGGCATAATTGATCCCGCGCCCCATTTGGCTGCCCGCTCAGTTGTTACGCTTTGGCTGCCCGCAGCATTTGCTGCCCTTTGCTCGCTCACTAGTCGAGTAACACGAGGTAGGCCTGAGAAGGAGGAGCGCGAGGTCGGGGTGGGGGCGGCGTCAAGGCAGAGCGTCAGAGGCGATGACGGTAAGAGCCACCAGCCAACCAGGGCTCTAGCAGCATGGCATGAGAGGGCGTGGAGAGGCGCATCTGGTGAGTTCTAGAAGGTTCGCGGAGCGTGCCTATATAAGTGACTGCACAAAGCCCTTGGGAGGACTTGCTACCAGAGGACTTGTCGGCAGGAGAATTTATGAGCAGGACTAGCAAAGGACTTATGAGAAGGACTAGCGCTGGAGGACTCGCGTGCACACGGCATTGGTGAAAAGACTTGTGTGGAGAAAACTTGACTCGCATCACTCGCTTTGGAGGCATTGAACTGTAACTCGCGCAGTATAACGTACGTGCCAGAGGAGAGGAAGAAGAGGCGTTGAGTACGCGGCTGCAGCCAGACGCGCCGGTGGCGAATCGCGCCTACTTCAACCACGCGAGTAAACACGGTAATAGCCGCCAGTGATAACCGCTAACCGCCGAAGTCCGCTCCCGACCACATCGCCCCGTATTAACCCTTGTGCGCCAAACCGCCGAAGTCCGCTCCCGACCACATCGCCCCGTATTAACCCTTGTGCGCCAAACGACACGCGGAGAGCCCCTGCCTTCTTTACATACCATCTGCACGGGACGACAGAGACCGGAGGGAGCTGCACGGGAGCCATCCTTGGACGCGGACCATCATCCTGCAGTTGCAAACCCCGTGTGAGTGTGCGTGTGACGGGCCCGTTTGTCCTGGGTATTAAGTTAAGACTGTTTTAAGGCTGCACTGTGTACCCTTTTTCTCTGAACCATTGTGAATAGTGTAAATAAAACCTGTTATTCCTTTTTCCAATTCGACCGCTTTTGTGATTTATCCATTGACTAAGCGTGGCACGAATAAGATCGCTAGAACCGGGTTCACCAACTAAACGGCACGGATCGCGTGTACGCACCGCTCGGCGTCTCAACACGCGTGGTTCGTGCGGGGCTTATTTTCTCGTTTCAGGGCAGCGCGAGTAATTATGTAATAGCGATCTCTCGTCCTAATACCATATTTTGCGCTGTCCGGGAAGGACGTCATAGGTCCCGGGTCCCGCCAGGCCAGTCAAAGACAAGGGGACTAATCCCCCCTTGGTAAGGGGAGAAGGCCGGCGCCGAGATCCGCAACAATATATATAATGTGTGTGTGTGTGTGTGTGTGTGTGTGTGTGTGTGTGTGTATGTATGTATGTATGTATGTATGTATGTATGTATGTATGTATGTATGTATGTATGTATGTATATATATATATATATATATATATATAAATATATATATATATATATATATATATATATATACATATTGTTGCGGTTTTGAGAACCCACACTTGTAAATAAATAGAACATCATTAAAGGTTAAAGGTAGCACCCCATAGATAGGCCACAAGCAACACGTAGGTCACCATAGGACATCAGTTATTCCTTAGTATGTGTTAGATAAGGCCATTTTCCAATAGTTGAATCTGCGTTGCGTCAATCAAATAAGAGTTGGTCACCTTCCGTTCATTTTGCAGCCTCCCTCCAAGCGACGACATCAAGCGCGCTCCCCAGTCTGTGCCCCATGGCCCCTCCCAATTTGGCACGCTCCTTGGCCGCAGCCTTCGCTGCCCTTGAGCTCGCTCAACGCCGCCATAAGCCACGAGGTGAAGCACGGAAAAAAGGGGCGGAGCGCCAGGGAGGAGGTGTGGCCACGTCACCCAGCCGTCAGGACGGGGCCGGTAAGCCATAACCAGCCAACCAGGGCTGGAGTGACATCGCCTGACAGGGCGTGGTTGGGGCTTGCGGAGCGATCGCTGGCTTGACTTATAAAAGCCAGCGCACAAAGCCCTTTGAGAGGACTTACAGCGGAAGCTTGTGCTAAGAGGACTGTGCACAGAGGAAGCTTATGCGCTTGATCAAGAGGACTGCAAGGAATCGCGCTTGGTGAGAGGACTGTGCACACAGGAAGCTTTTGCGCTTGATCAAGAGGACTGTCGTGATTACAGAGGACTCTCGCTAAGGACTTCTCGTTGTGGAAAGCGCTGATTCGATTGATAAGTGCTTGCACAATTGGCGCTTGGAGGGAGGACTCGCTGGCGTTGGTATTTCAAAGAGACGCGCTGTGGAAACCCGCTGTACTAAGGGCGAGTGAGCGCACGGCACGCATTGCCACGAACTGCAGCGTGCAGGATATTTGGGAGGGAGCGCTTGGGGCGAGTCGTGCGCATATTACGTACGCCAGTATACCAGCCTTCCCCCCGTCATTACAATTGTCCGCTCGCGTTCCACTACGTGAAGAGCTGCCTGCCGGGTTTTTCGTCTGCTGGACCGGAGCCGGACTGGAGCCTGGACCCCATCGGCGGACCTTCCACCCTACCATCTGCAATCCCCGTGTGAGTGTCTGTATGTGAGACGGGCCCGTTTGTCCAGGGAATAAGTTAAGACTGTAATTAAGACTGCCCTGTGTACTTTTTCCTTCCTCTTTCTTTCCTGTACATTTCTTTCGTTTTCCGCTTCTCTTTGTACATAATTAATAAACCCATCTGTTCTTCCTGTTTTCCTGGTTTCCTCTCCATCCGATCACATTAGTCTTTTCTCCATTGGGTAACCGTGGCATGATCGCAACCGCTTAGAATCGGGTCGAGTCACTTGCTAACAGCTCGGGTCGCGGATTACTATCCGCTCGGCACGGATTACTATCCGCTCGGCAATATTCCATCCATATCCGTGATTCGAGCGGGAGTTATTCCCTCGTTTCCAGTCGGCGTTAGTACTTAGGTCGTAGCGAATCCCTAGGCCTAACAAACCCTACCTAACGCCACGTTATAGCTTCCAGGGTCGCGTCGGCCTGGATTAAGGACAAGGGGATTAACCCCCCGCCACCCCCCCCCCCCTTGATAAGGGGAGAGCCGACGTCTGAGATCCGTAACAATGTATATATATATATATATATATATATATATATATTGTTACGGTTTTGAGTTTTGTACAGTCAGTATAATAAAGGTTAAAATTCCCCCTCATAGTTAGTCACACAAGCAACATGTAGCCTCGCGATAGTATAGTTATTTCTTAGTATTTGTGAGCTTAGTCCTTTTCCTATGTTAGTTCTGCATTGAGTAGAGTAAGGAGAATAGGTCCTACTTCTACTGACTATCCCGCATCCCTAGCCTCATGCCTCTTTGTGCTGACTTTGGTTCATTTTGGGCGAATTAACACGAGGCAGGCCTAGGAGGGTCGGGGCGGGGCCGAATGAGGGCGGCAGAGGAGCTGACGGTAAGTGCGAGCCGCCAATCAGGGCTCAGAGGGTGTGGCGGCAGCACTGCGTCACAGGGTGTGGTTGGAAGGTTCGAGACGGTTCGAGAAGGTTCGGGGCGTACCAATATAAGCCGTTGCGCAAAGCCCCCAAGAGGACTGGAGGACTCGCGCGAGAAGGACTGAGCATCAAAGGACTTGCGAGTAAAAGCGTCAAGGACTCGCGCGCGGTGAGCAGTTGAGTAAGGACTCGCACGAGAAGGAGAGCGTCAAAAGAGATCCTGAGTTGAGTTCCAGCAGTGCGGTGAGTTACAGAAGAGGTGAGAAGTTGAAGGAGCGCAGTGAGCCGAAGAGGACTTGGAGAGATACGCGATCGGCGGAAAACGCGCATGAACCAGGATACGCGCTAATATAAAGCAACGCTCGTTTGAGCTTGAAGCCGAGCCGCGTAAAGTGCATCGCGTTACGCGAGTGATAACGGCTGTGTAACCGCCAGCCACGCTGAGACACGCTTGTTTTCCTCCTTACCTCATTGGCTGCCTTTTGTTCGGGAGACGCGCTACGAGGATCCTTCCAGCGCCTGCTTGCCATCTTCGCGGGCCGTGCGGGGACCGTGGAGAGCCGGACGGGGCCGTTCCTGCACGACCACGTCGACGCGTTTAGCCGGAAAATCAACCTGCCTGCAATCTCCTGTGTGAGTGTGACGGGCCCGAGTCTGGGAGTTAAGAATAAGACTGCCTAAGTGCTGCTCTGTGTCTCTGCATACCGATCCTTGTACATACGTGTGGGAATAATAATTAAACCTGTGTTCTTCCTTTTCCATTCGATCGTTCCTGTGATTTCCTCATTGGCTAAGCGTGGTACGAATAGAACCGCTCGAATCGGGTTCCACTACTAAAGACTGCACGGACCACGTGGTACTAAATCCGCTCGGTGTACCCAAATCACACGTGGCTCGTGCGAGGCTTGCTTCCCCGCTTCCGTGGCGGCGCAGGGATTTAGGTACGAGAGAGACTCGGTCCCGAAACCCTACCTTGAGTTTGTCCAGAAGAGGCGTTTCAAGTCTCTCGGTTCCGCCAAGCCCAGAAAGAACAAGGGGATTAATCCCCCCTTGGTAAGAGTAAGAAGGGCGGCGGAGAACCGTAACATTATATATAGATATATATATATATATATATATAGATATATATATATATATATATATATAGATATATATATATATATATATATATATATATATATATATATATATATATATATATATATATATATATAGTAATGACTTGCGGTTGGGGTTAAAATCAAATGAATCCATTTTGAGTTCTCCAACCTTTAATGAGCAAATAAACAACTGCTCGTCGTTTTGATCAGCAACACGGATAAACGTGCATCCACTGACCTTTCTCAAGAGTAAAGCAAAACAACTCCATACCCTCCCTTATATAAGGGAAAACGAGGGTGGGGACACCGAAACCACCAATCGATGCCATTCTGGAACAACTTGTGCCATTCAAATTTAAACCGTAAATCAAAACCAAAACCTTTGAACGAACTGAAACCACACATTGGGATGTTACATCAAAACAACCGTTAAATCACACATTGAATCAAACAAAACGTAGCATAATTCAAATAAATCTATGAAAAAAACAAACAAACATGAGTAATAGCTTCAAGTGATGATGGTAACAAACAAATTAAGCTAAACGGATACATCGCAAACCTCAGGTAAGAATATATACCCAAGTGACAGCAACCGAGGTAACAATTTATATGCTTGGTGACGCAGTTTCTCTGGTACGTTTCTACATGAGAGGGACAAATGCTAGTGGTAAGTCAAGCACTTCCTCTGTGAGAGACAGAACAGACTCCTCCACATGCCATGCCTCAAAAATCCTCCTTCGTTTACTGGGGATTGCACCCAAAATGCTGGCATTATCCCATAGGGGAACATGGCCAGCCTTCAGACCATGTTTGGCAATGGCAGATCTCTTTGGATAGTTGCACTCGAAGGCCTTGCGATGCTCATTGACACGTTGTCGTAATGTTCTTCCCGTCTCTCCAATATATTCAGCCCCACAAACACAGGGAACCCTGTATACCACCCCTGCCCGGTCATTCCTGGGAAGCTTATCCTTGACATGCATAAGTGCCTGTTTCATGATGAATATAGGTTTGTAACTTACCCTCACACCTGCCAATTTTAAAACTCTACCAATCCTTTGGGACACCCCTGGCACAAAAGGCAAAACACAATAACCTTTTGGTTGTTCCTGTGGGAAAGACCTGTTGCGAGGCTTCGCCAAGATCACATCCCTTTTTGGTAGTAATCTGTCTGGGTAGCCATTGGTCTTCAGCACATCTTGTAGATGTTTTACCTCTCTCCTTTTTTCTTTGATTGTCGATGGTAAATCACGTGCCCTTTTAAGGAGGGTGTGCACAACAGCTCATTTGTGGTCCATGGGATGGCAAGAGCCAAAATCCAAGTACCGGTCAGTGTGAGTGTTTGCAATTAATCATTTTTTCTGGTCTTCATCAATGATCTCTCTGACTCTCTCGAAAATCCTCTCTATCTCTTTGCTGATGACTCCACTCTCTGCCGCTCCATTCCTCTTCCCTCAGATCGGCAGTCTGCTGCCTCCTCACTCTCTGAAGACCTGGACAAAATCACAGACTGGTCAAACAAGTGGAACATGTCTTTCAATCCTGACAAATCTCACACTCTTACTATGTCTCTCCGAAAAGATCGACTGGACAACCCTCCCATCTACTTTCTCAACAATCCTCTCCAAGAAGTTCTGTCGCTCAAGATTTTGGGTCTCACTATCTGCCATGATCTTTCTTGGGAAAACCACATTTCCAAGCTGGCCTCCAAAGCCAGTCGCCGACTGGGCATCCTCCGTCGTGCGAAGTCCTTCCTCGGCACACCTGAGCTCCTCACCACATACAAGGCTTTCATCCGCAGCTCAATGGAATACTGTTCTCCCCTATGGGCCGGTGCTCCTGCCTCACACCTAGCTCGGCTTCACGCGGTTGAAACCAAAGCTTTCAGAATTATTGGAATCTCCCACGATGAAGCTATCTCTGAGGGCCTTTCACTCACTCACCGCAGGCAGGTAGGTGGTCTTTCTGTCTTCTACCGACTCCTCTCCGGCCTTGCACCCCCAGCTCTCTCTGTGCTCTGTCCCCCAAATATTCCTACAGGTCGCACAAGATCTGCCAGCAACCCTCTGATGGTTAAACTGCCGAAATCTCGGCTCTCTGCTCACCTTCACTCTTTCATTCCTCTTTTCTCCCGCCTCTGGAACAAACTCCCTCACTCCCTTCAATCCCACTCCTCCCTCCAGGTCTTTAAAACAGCTGTTCACCACCATCTCTTATCTTCCCCCATCCAAAACCTTGATCTTTTCTACCCCCGCTAATTCACCCCAGATCCACCTTGTTTGAAATTCCAACTTCTTTCCTGGAAGTCCTGGCAGTGTCCATATGTTTTATACCTCTCCCACCGCCCCCTTCCCATGCCCCCCCCCCCCCAAAGCCCTCGCCCTCTCTCAGATCTCTCAATGTCTCCATGTCTCTCGGTCCCTGCTCTCAAATGTTGTGTTTGTGTCCTTCCCCCTCTCTCCCCATCTTGTCTACCGCTCCCGATGTTATAAGTTTTATGTGTCGGTTTGTCTTTCTGTGCGATTAATGTTCGCTCTTTCACGAGCCTCGATCTTGTATACAAAAAACAAACAAAAAACAAACAAAAAAAAAATCATGTTTTTTTTCCTGTTTTTTTTTTTTTTTTTTCTCATCGATTTATTTGAATTATGCTACGTTTTGTTTGATTCAACGTGTGATTTAACGGTTGTTTTGATGTAACATCCCAATGTGTTGTTTCAGTTGGTTCAACGGTTTTGGTTTCGATTTAAATTTGAATGGCACGAGTTGTTCCAGAATGGCATTGATTGGTGGTTTCGGTGTCCCCACCCGCCCCCTTTTTCCCTTATATAAGGGAGGGTATAGAGTTGTTTTGCTTTACTCTTGAGAAAGGTCTGTGGATGCACATTTATCCGTGTTGCTGATCGAAACGTCGAGCAGTTGTTGATTTGGGGTAATTCCACGGAAACGGAAGGACATTCAGACATCATTTTTCATCTTTCAAACACATATATCACAAAGACTTTATTTGTTAAAATCAATCAAATACCATAATTATGTGAGAACACATAAAACCTCTCAATTCCACCAAAAATTTGATCACTGTTATCTTTTGTTTACATATTATGCATATTAATGAGGTCGGTAACGGAAGGACGCCAAAACGGACATGGGTTTTTCAACCAATGCATATTTTTTCAAAACTCTGTGAAGTTTCCATGCCAATGTTGTTTTAAAGTTACTTAATACAATCTCTGATGTTTTGTGAATATTCTGCCACATTCCACTTGACAAATTGACATTTGGTTAATTCAAAACAAAGGCAAACATTAATTAAGATTCGGTAACGGAAGGACAATTGAAATGCTCTATCTATTGCTGTACAAAGAGTGAAATTCTGGTCACTATATGATACAAATAATTTAATAATATTGTTGCGGATATGGGATTTGCATCCATCCATATCCGCTTGTAAATATTCCCCTATTTCCTCAATACTTCCCAACTATCCCCAATCCCCCATTCCCTAGTCCCATTTTCTGTAAACAACACTCTGTAGACCCGACCTCCCCCTATTTCCCCCATTAAATGTCGCACCCAGGTTCACCGCATCTCACGTAGACAACTATAGGACATCTTGCTAGTTATTCTTAGTCTATGTCAGTTAAGGATTCGTTTCCATTAATTCTGACCCTTCGTTGCACCAGAATGTGATTGTATGGCACCGTTAGGAAGTTTAGGACCTCCCAATACCTCCCCGCAGCTCTTCCTCACGGTTCAGAAACAACAACAACAACAACAACAGCGACGGCGGCGGCGGCGGGCGCGGGGAGTGTGCGTCCTCACTCCGGCTTGGTTGGTAGGGGGTGTTGGGAGGGCACCAGGCCTTTCCAACGAGCCGCCATCGAACATGTGCTCGACGGGGTTACCAAGTAGGGGCTCGCTGTCAGCTCCTCGTCAAGGGCGGAGCCCGGTACCCCCCGCACCCAATGGAAGCGGCGGACCGGTCCCATCTGGGGCGGAGCCAACCAGCCGAGGGCGTGTCACTCCCCGCTGAGCATGCGCAGGAAGAGGGAGGTGACGTCAGATGCGCGCTGAGCTTGGAGCAAGCAAGACGTACCCTCCGAGCGCTGTGAGGCCTCCCTGCATCTTTTGGACCGTGCTTGATCCTGTCCCCGAGCCAAGGTGCACCTTGTGCTATCGAACTACCTGTCCTTCCCTGCCATCAATCCCTGTGTAAGTCAGTCTTGTTCCGTTTGTCTGTGGTCTGTCGGGGATAAGATAAGACTGTAACTAAGTGCCCATCTCTTCTGTGTCTTTTACCTCACTCTACCTTGTAATCTACCCCTTTTCTCCACCACTAATTATATCCTCCTCCGGAGGTCTTGAGAACTGTACCCCTTGCGTCGTTTCATCTATCCCAGTCGTTGTGTCCTTTCCATCATTGATTTAGCGTAGTGCGATTTGGCCAACGTTCGAGTGGAATCGGGTGAGTTGGGGAAGAATCGGGGGAACTGTTAGGTCGCGGTGGACCATCCGCTCGGCCCATAATAACATCTAAACCGCGATCCGTAACAATATAATTAACTTTAGTTCAAAAATGTTGATAACAAAAGGAATGAATAGCAAGAGAAAACCTCAGTCCAAGACTGTATAATCTTGAAATTTAAAATTGTGCGAGGCTCATATTTATTTTATTGATATAAATTAAGTAGGTGTATATTTATTTCCAACTTATCATTGTACACAAATTAAATTATTTCATGTAAGTTACAATTAAATTAGACTTTAACTGAACATGACCAATACAACTTGACTTTACCTGGCAAAGAGAACATTTTACTAAAATCAAACAAATGCCAGAACTTTGATAAAATAAGGTAGGGCCTATTTGAATTAATTTATATAAATAACTGGCCCTACATATAAGCTCATATAGTTAATCACATGCATACATTGTAAAATGAAATATGACATAAAATATCAATACTCACATGAGATGTCAAATCCAATAACTGGCTGTAAAAGTTGTGATAGTTGCTGTTTACTGCTTCAACAAAGTTGTAGTTACACTGAATGATGAATTTCAAGTGAAGCACTGACCACACATATTATATGTGAGCCTGAGGAAGACTCTCACTCATTAACATTATAATACGAAGCAAGCTTAATGTATCAAAAGGTAGGCTTGCGGTACAACCATGTGAGTAGAGAGAACTCCACGTTCCGGTCAGAATGCTCTGGTCGTCTTCAGGAGAATGAAGAAAGAACAACTTGTAAACTAAATTTATGTAAGACTTCGAAGTGCCTGTAAACAAGTATTGAAGTATGAATAGTGTGAAGTTTAGAGTTAATTAGGTGGAATGACAAGGACAATGAGTAATTCAGTTAGAGGAACCTCTGAATTAACACTAATCATGACATACAATGGAAACACGATGACAATAGAACCAGGATGTGTATCCACAAAAGGGGGGCAACTTGGAAGATAGATAGGTAGGGGTGTCAAAGTTTTGAAAAAACAGATAGAAAGGAGGGAGGGAACAACAAAGTAGATAACAGGGTGTGAAGAGTGAAAAATGAAAAAAAATCAATAGCCTATGTCCTCCCGTTACCAATTTTTGTCCTTCTGTTACCACCTTATGGTAACGGAAGGACAAGTCTTAATTAGTTATAATTAATAGGGGAAAGGGCAAAAAGTGACGTGAGTTGTATAATATTGTAGGCCTATCCAAACGTGCTTTGCATTGGTATTGTCATTGTTTTTCTCCTGCACATTTTGAAAATATATTAAAAATATGTACTTTTATGGTAACGGAAGGACATTTCAGAGGGGAAAATATCCGAAGCCACTGAAGTGTAACAAATACCGCAAAGAACAAAAAAATGTTACAGATATCCTTTAAACAATCTAAATACTTAATACAATGAAAAATAACATTACTTTTCATTATTTATTACACACAGGGTGCAGTTAATTTTCTTATAATTTTTCCCCATTTTTTGGAAAAAATATGACATTTACATAATCACCGATTTTATGTGCGAAAAAAAAAAAAATTTGTATTTTGACTTTAAAACAGTAAAATATAGACTTTCAGCTTTCATTAGAGACCAAATTTGTTTGATTCTGATGTATTTGAAATTTTCACCCCCCATGTCCACTTTTGCGTGGAATTGCCCTTTGCTCATTAAAGGTTGGAGAACTCAAAATGGATTCATTTGATTATATATATATATATTGTTGTGGATATGAGAATTGTGTTTTTTTATTGTGTAGTACATTGTAAAATATCACCCTCCTTCCTCCAGTTGTGTATAAAGGTCAAAGTGCGTCCCGTAATTAGGTCATAAACAATCATGTTAGCCAATCATAGATTTCCTCCTTGTTGGTAGTTTATTTCCTTATTCTATGTAGGTTAAGGCTGTGTCTTACATTAATTGACACTCCATTCCACCGAATTCAAATAAATAGATCCCCTTTCATCCCCATTCCCAAAGCCTCTATTGCCAACTGCATTCACCGCCATTGCCCATGTGCTCCAACTCGGAGAAGAAGGGCGTGCCCGCCCATCGTCATCAAGGGTGGAGCCAGAGAGCCCGTGCCCACCAATCAGGGCCGAGGCGAGCTCACCGATGGGCGTGTCCTGGAGGCCGGCGGCTTGATCGCCGGAGGCGTTATATAAGCGCGCGCGGAAGCCTTTGAAAGGAGTTCTAAGAGTTGCGCCAGAGACGGCAGGTGAGCGAGACGAGCCCAGACAGAGAGAGAAAAAGAGAAGCGAACTGGCAAGCCCGAGTGGAGGAACGTGAGAGAGACCGGAGCAGCTTTGGAGAGCGCACGGTGCACAGGAGTAGCTTCGCCGCGCAGTTTTGGAACCGCGGCGGTTTTTGGCGATCGCAGCTCGAATCCTGACGGCGGCTGTCCGCTTCCAGCCCGACCGATCCCCGCTGAACCTTCCTCTCCCGCCAAGCCATCCACCTCCAGCGATTCATTCCTGCCTTCATTTCCCCATTCGTGTGAGTCCGTCTTTGTTTGTTCTGTCCTGGGTTAAGTAAGACTGCATAGGTAAGCTAAGTTTAACTGTGTCCTTCTGGTCCGTCCCTCTTTCTGCCTTTATTTTATTATCCTTCCTTCTCCTTGGTTTCTTTTGGGTTGGAAATAGTAATAAATCCTATTCGTATTTCCTACCTCTTGTCTTCTTCTTCTTCACATCCGTCGTATTTGGCTTTTCCAAATTGAATACCTGTGGCACGATTTGGCCAACGTTTCAGGATCGGGTTAGTCTTGTTAACGGTTCGGGCCGTGGCTGCCATCCGCTCGGCAAATTACCATCTTATCCGCGGTCACCAACAAAGCGGCTCACCGGCCTTTCCGGAGGCCGCGGTGCAGCTTCAGGGACCACGTCGGTCAGTGACAAGCGAGGGGACTAATCCCCCCTCAAAGGGAAACCATAGGCCGACGTTGGGTTCCGTAACAATATATATATATATATATATATATATATATATATATATATATATATATATATATATATATATATATATATATATATATATATATATATATTGTTGCGGATATGAGGACTGTATTTTTTTTGATTGTGTTGTATCGTGGTAAATTGGTGATGAGTTTGCTTGAGTCTGCGCCTCCTGCCTCCGGAGCTGTGTAAAGGTCAAAAGGGCGTCCCATAATTAGTCCACAAGCATACACGTCAGCCAATCATAGAATACCCCTGTTCGATAGTTATATCTTATTCTGTGTTTTAGGGTAAGGCTGTGTCTCCCATTAATTGAAATACTCCATTGCACCAGTGAAAGAGATAGATTCCCTTCATTCCCACTCCCAAAACTTCATTCCCACTCCCAAAACTTCATTCCCACTCCCAAAACTTCATTCCCACTCCAAAACTTCCATTCCCATTCCCAAAACCTCCCTTCCAATTGCCAACTGCATTTTGGGCAGTTTTCTTCAACCACCATTGGCCACGAGGCAGGGTTGGGGAAGAAAAGGCGTGTCTCCACCTCGTCATAGAGGGGAGGAGTGAGCCAGCCCCGAACAACCAACCGAGCACGAGGGGTTTGGTTTGAGGGGGCGGAGGAAGAGCGATCGGGGAGGTTCGCAAAGGTTCAAGGGTGGGGCTATAAATAACCCATGAGAGACGCCCCCAAGAGAGATGAGCTTTTACAGAGGAGAGACGAGTACAAAGGAAAGAGCTGGGTCGTCAGAGCAAGAGCGCGTAGAGAGGTCCATGACAAGAGCTGAGTTGGTCGTCAGGGGTGGTCAGTGGTTGCGTTCAGTGGTTGCGTTGAGTGGTTGCGTTGGAGAAAGAGTGGTTGGACAAACAAAAGAGAGAGGAGAGAACCCGTCACGCCAGACCCCCCACCAGCGCGTCGGCTCCGACCGTGATCCGACCCGTGATCCCGCGCACATGACAGGATCGGTGGCATCAGCGGCCGTCGAGGTCCAGCCCGACGTCCCGTGCGGGATCAAGCTACAGCCAGCTCCGTGCCGTCCTCCCCCTCCAGCCACACACCTCCTTCCAGCCAATCCACTCTGCAATTCCCCGTGTGAGTCGTCTTTGTTTGTTCTGTCCTGGGTAGGTAATTAAGCTTGTATAAGGAATTCACTGTGTCACCTGCGTCTCATGTCCCTGTACATAATCGTGACTGCTCCTTCTTGATTATATGTGTAAATAATAAATCCAATTACTCTTCTGTACGTCTTCTCGTCTTATTCCTTTTTTCCTCTTTGTATTCGGTCGCTTTAGAGTTTTCCCGATTGAAGAGCGGTGGCGCGATCCAGCCAAAGTTTGGGGTGAATCGGGTGAGTTGGGGAAGAATCGGGGGAACTGTTCGGGTCGCGGTAATACACCACCGCTCGGTCAAAATAACATCTTGTTCCGTAACAATATATATATATATATATATGACAGATTGACAATAATACCCGTAACAACCCGTAACAATATATATATATATACAGTGGAACCTTGACTTACGAGTTTAATTCGTTCCGTGACCGAGCTCGTAACTCAAATTGCTCGTATCTCAAATCAAATTTCCCCATTGAAATGCATTGAAATGCTATTAATCCGTTCCAGCCCGCCAAAAACCACACCAATTTTTTTTTAAATATACAGTATATATAAAAATATCTCGCGCTTTATATTTCACCTGGATGCAGCATACAAGTTGGCAGGATGGCCTGGACTGGAGGTACGCACACTTGACTCTAAAGTCTAAACTGTCCAGCCTGGGTTTGAATCCCGACCCAGCTATAACCTGTCATGGGTGAATCACAGGCAGGGTGATTCATCAATGGGTGTACCGCTAAACTGGGCGCCCCGTTTGCGTCCCATTAGTTGTTGGATGTTAAGGATCTCACCGTGTTTTCCACAAAGAGAAGGCGAGCTATCGCCGGCACTCTGAACAAGTTGTGGCCTGGCATGCTCTTCTCCTCTGCCGTTATATACGTCCTCCTCGGCACCTCGCTCATGTTTTTCGACGATTGCGTGTTTTATATCCAAGCACAAGTTTTATATAAAACACGACGATTGCGTGTTTTATATCCACAAGTTGTGGC
>NW_027619897.1:0-26916 GCF_964187855.1 Myxine glutinosa
CACTAATACAAGTGCAAAAGTGGTTTCCTGCACCAACACAAGTGCGAAAAGTGGTTTTTCAACACTTACACAAGTGCGAAAAGTGGTTTTTCAACACTAACACAAGTGCGAAAAGTGTTTTTTCCACACTAATACAAGTGCAAAAGTGGTTTCCTGCACCAACACAAGTGCGAAAAGTAGTTTTTCAACACTAACACAAGTGCGAAAAGTGGTTTTTCAACACTAACACAAGTGCGAAAAGTGGTTTTTCAACACGATCACAAGTGCAAAAAGTGTTTTTTCCACACTAATACAAGTGCAAAAGTGGTTTGCTGCACCAACACAAGTGTGAAAAGTGGTTTTTCAACACTAACACAAGTGCGAAAAGTGGTTTTTCAACACTAACACAAGTGCGAAAAGTGGTTTTTCCACACTAATACAAGTGCAAAAGTGGTTTCCTACACCAACACAAGTGCGAAAAGTGGTTTTTCAACACTAACACAAGTGCGAAAAGTGGTTTTTCAACACTATCACAAGTGCAAAAAGTGTTTTTTTCCACACTAATACAAGTGCAAAAGTGGTTTCCTGCACCAACACAAGTGCGAAAAGTGGTTTTTCAACACTAACACAAGTGCGAAAAGGGGTTTTTCAACACTATCACAAGTGCAAAAAGTGTTTTTTCCACACTAATACAAGTGCAAAAGTGGTTTACTGCACCAACACAAGTGCGAAATGTGCTTTTTCAACACTAATACAAGTGCGAAAAGTGGTTTTTCAACACTAACACAAGTGCGAAAAGTGGTTTTTCAACACTATCACAAGTGCAAAAAGTGTTTTTTCCACACTAATACAAGTGCAAAAGTGGTTTCCTGCACCAACACAAGTGCGAAAAGTGGTTTTTCAACACTAATACAAGTGCGAAAAGTGGTTTTTCAACACTAACACAAGTGCGAAAAGTGGTTTTTCCACACTAATACAAGTGCAAAAGTGGTTTACTGCACCAACACAAGTGCGAAAAGTGGTTTTTTCAACACTAACACAAGTGCGAAAAGTGGTTTTTCAACACTAACACAAGTGCGAAAAGTGGTTTTTCAACACTATCACAAGTGCAAAAAGTGTTTTTTCCACACTAATACAAGTGCAAAAGTGGTTTCCTGCACCAACACAAGTGCGAAAAGTGGTTTTTCAACACTTACACAAGTGCGAAAAGTGGTTTTTCAACACTAACACAAGTGCGAAAAGTGTTTTTTCCACACTAATACAAGTGCAAAAGTGGTTTGGTTTCCTGCACCAACACAAGTGCGAAAAGTAGTTTTTCAACACTAACACAAGTGCGAAAAGTGGTTTTTCAACACTAACACAAGTGCGAAAAGTGGTTTTTCAACACGATCACAAGTGCAAAAAGTGTTTTTTCCACACTAATACAAGTGCAAAAGTGGTTTGCTGCACCAACACAAGTGTGAAAAGTGGTTTTTCAACACGAACACAAGTGCGAAAAGTGGTTTTTCAACACTAACACAAGTGCGAAAAGTGGTTTTTCCACACTAATACAAGTGCAAAAGTGGTTTCCTACACCAACACAAGTGCGAAAAGTGGTTTTTCAACACTAACACAAGTGCGAAAAGTGGTTTTTCAACACTATCACAAGTGCAAAAAGTGTTTTTTCCACACTAATACAAGTGCAAAAGTGGTTTCCTGCACCAACACAAGTGCGAAAAGTGGTTTTTCAACACTAACACAAGTGCGAAAAGGGGTTTTTCAACACTATCACAAGTGCAAAAAGTGTTTTTTCCACACTAATACAAGTGCAAAAGTGGTTTCCTGCACCAACACAAGTGCGAAAAGTGGTTTTTCAACACTAACACAAGTGCTAAAAGTGGTTTTTCAACACTAACACAAGTGCGAAAAGTGGTTTTTCAACACTATCACAAGTGCAAAAAGTGTTTTTTCCACACTAATACAAGTGCAAAAGTGGTTTCCTGCACCAACACAAGTGCGAAAAGTGGTTTTTCAACACTAACACAAGTGCGAAAAGTGGTTTTTCAACACTAACACAAGTGCGAAAAGTGGTTTTTCAACACCATCACAAGTGCAAAAAGTGTTTTTTCCACACTAATACAAGTGCAAAAGTGGTTTCCTGCACCAACACAAGTGCGAAAAGTGGTTTTTCAACACTAACACAAGTGCGAAAAGTGGTTTTTCAACACTAACACAAGTGTGAAAAGTGGTTTTTCCACACTAATACAAGTGCAAAAGTGGTTTCCTGCACCAACACAAGTGCGAAAAGTGGTTTTTCAACACTAACACAAGTGCGAAAAGTGGTTTTTCCACACTAATACAAGTGCAAAAGTGGTTTCCTGCACCAACACAAGTGCGAAAAGTGGTTTTTCAACACTAACACAAGTGCGAAAAGTGGTTTTTCAACACTAACACAAGTGCGAAAAGTGGTTTTTCCACACGAATACAAGTGCAAAAGTGGTTTCCTGCACCAACACAAGTGCGAAAAGTGGTTTTTCAACACTAACACAAGTGCGAAAAGTGGTTTTTCAACACTAACACAAGTGCGAAAAGTGTTTTTTCCACACTAATACAATTGCAAAAGTGGTTTCCTGCACCAACACAAGTGCGAAAAGTGGTTTTTCAACACTAACACAAGTGCTAAAAGTGGTTTTTCAACACTAACACAAGTGCGAAAAGTGGTTTTTCAACACTATCACAAGTGCAAAAAGTGTTTTTTCCACACTAATACAAGTGCAAAAGTGGTTTCCTGCACCAACAAAAGTGCGAAAAGTGGTTTTTCAACACTAACACAAGTGCGAAAAGTAGTTTTCAACACTAACACAAGTGCGAAAAGTGGTTTTTCAACACTATCACAAGTGCAAAAAGTGTTTTTTCCACACTAATACAAGTGCAAAAGTGGTTTCCTGCACCAACACAAGTGCGAAAAGTGGTTTTTCAACACTAACACAAGTGCGAAAAGTGGTTTTTCAACACTAACACAAGTGCGAAAAGTGGTTTTACCACACTAATACAAGTGCAAAAGTGGTTTCCTGCACCAACACAAGTGCGAAAAGTGGTTTTTCAACACTAACACAAGTGCGAAAAGTGGTTTTTCAACACTATCACAAGTGCAAAAAGTGTTTTTTCCACACTAATGCAAGTGCAAAAGTGGTTTCCTGCACCAACACAAGTGCGAAAAGTGGTTTTTCAACACTAACACAAGTGCGAAAAGTGGTTTTTCAACACTAACACAAGTGCGAAAAGTGGTTTTTCCACACTAACACAAGTGCAAAAGTGGTTTCCTGCACCAACACAAGTGCGAAAAGTGGTTTTTCAACACTAACACAAGTGCGAAAAGTGATTTTTCAACACTAACACAAGTGCGAAAAGTGTTTTTTCCACACTAATACAAGTGCAAAAGTGGTTTCCTGCACCAACACAAGTGCGAAAAGTGGTTTTTCAACACTAACATAAGTGCGAAAAGTGGTTTTTCAACACTAACACAAGTGCGAAAAGTGGTTTTTCAACACTATCACAAGTGCAAAAAGTGTTTTTTCCACACTAATACAAGTGCAAAAGTGGTTTCCTGCACCAACACAAGTGCGAAAAGTGGTTTTTCAACACTAACACAAGTGCGAAAAGTGGTTTTTCAACACTAACACAAGTGCGAAAAGTGTTTTTTCCACACTAATACAAGTGCAAAAGTGGTTTCCTGCACCAACACAAGTGCGAAAAGTAGTTTTTCAACACTAACACAAGTGCGAAAAGTGGTTTTTCAACACTAACACAAGTGCGAAAAGTGGTTTTTCAACACTATCACAAGTGCAAAAAGTGTTTTTTCCACACTAATACAAGTGCAAAAGTGGTTTGCTGCACCAACACAAGTGCGAAAAGTGGTTTTTCAACACTAACACAAGTGCGAAAAGTGGTTTTTCAACACTAACACAAGTGCAAAAAGTGGTTTTTCCACACTAATACAAGTGCAAAAGTGGTTTCCTACACCAACACAAGTGCGAAAAGTGGTTTTTCAACACTAACACAAGTGCGAAAAGTGGTATTTCAACACTATCACAAGTGCAAAAAGTGTTTTTTCCACACTAATACAAGTGCAAAAGTGGTTTACTGCACCAACACAAGTGCGAAAAGTGGTTTTTCAACACTAACACAAGTGCTAAAAGGGGTTTTTCAACACTATCACAAGTGCAAAAAGTGTTTTTTCCACACTAATACAAGTGCAAAAGTGGTTTCCTGCACCAACACAAGTGCAAAAGTGGTTTCCTGCACCAACACAAGTGCGAAAAGTGGTTTTTCAACACTAACACAAGTGCGAAAAGTGGTTTTTCAACACTAACACAAGTGCGAAAAGTGTTTTTTCCACACTAATACAAGTGCAAAAGTGGTTTACTGCACCAACACAAGTGCGAAAAGTGGTTTTTCAACACTAACACAAGTGCGAAAAGTGGTTTTTCAACACTAACACAAGTGCGAAAAGTGGTTTTTCCACACTAATACAAGTGCAAAAGTGGTTTCCTACACCAACACAAGTGCGAAAAGTGGTTTTTCAACACTAACACAAGTGCGAAAAGTGGTTTTTCAACACTATCACAAGTGCAAAAAGTGTTTTTTCCACACTAATACAAGTGCAAAAGTGGTTTCCTGCACCAACACAAGTGCGAAAAGTGGTTTTTCAACACTAACACAAGTGCGAAAAGTGGTTTTTCAACACTAACACAAGTGCGAAAAGTGGTTTTTCAACACTATCACAAGTGCAAAAAGTGTTTTTTCCACACTAATACAAGTGCAAAAGTGGTTTCCTGCACCAACACAAGTGCGAAAAGTGGTTTTTCAACACTAACACAAGTGCGAAAAGTGGTTTTTCAACACTAACACAAGTGCGAAAAGTGGTTTTTCCACACTAATACAAGTGCAAAAGTGGTTTCCTGCACCAACACAAGTGAGAAAAGTGGTTTTTCAACACTAACACAAGTGCGAAAAGTGGTTTTTCAACACTATCACAAGTGCAAAAAGTGTTTTTTCCACACTAATACAAGTGCAAAAGTGGTTTCCTGCACCAACACAAGTGCGAAAAGTGGTTTTTCAACACTAACACAAGTGCGAAAAGTGGTTTTTCAACACTAACACAAGTGCGAAAAGTGGTTTTCCCACACTAATACAAGTGCAAAAGTGGTTTCCTGCACCAACACAAGTGCGAAAAGTGGTTTTTCAACACTAACACAAGTGCGAAAAGTGGTTTTTCAACACTAACACAAGTGCGAAAAGTGTTTTTTCCACACTAATACAAGTGCAAAAGTGGTTTCCTGCACCAACACAAGTACGAAAAGTGGTTTTTCAACACTAACACAAGTGCTAAAAGTGGATTTTCAACACTAACACAAGTGCGAAAAGTGGTTTTTCAACACTATCACAAGTGCAAAAAGTGTTTTTTCCACACTAAAACAAGTGCAAAAGTGGTTTCCTGCACCAACACAAGTGCGAAAAGTGGTTTTTCAACACTAACACAAGTGCGAAAAGTGGTTTTTCAACACTAACACAAGTGCGAAAAGTGGTTTTTCAACACTATCACAAGTGCAAAAAGTGTTTTTTCCACACTAATACAAGTGCAAAAGTGGTTTCCTGCACCAACACAAGTGCGAAAAGTGGTTTTTCAACACTAACACAAGTGCGAAAAGTGGTTTTTCAACACTAACACAAGTGCGAAAAGTGGTTTTTCAACACTATCACAAGTGCAAAAAGTGTTTTTTCCACACTAATACAAGTGCAAAAGTGGTTTGCTGCACCAACACAAGTGCGAAAAGTGGTTTTTCAACACTAACACAAGTGCGAAAAGTGGTTTTTCAACACTAACACAAGTGCAAAAAGTGGTTTTTCCACACTAATACAAGTGCAAAAGTGGTTTCCTACACCAACACAAGTGCGAAAAGTGGTTTTTCAACACTAACACAAGTGCGAAAAGTGGTATTTCAACACTATCACAAGTGCAAAAAGTGTTTTTTCCACACTAATACAAGTGCAAAAGTGGTTTACTGCACCAACACAAGTGCGAAAAGTGGTTTTTCAACACTAACACAAGTGCTAAAAGGGGTTTTTCAACACTATCACAAGTGCAAAAAGTGTTTTTTCCACACTAATACAAGTGCAAAAGTGGTTTCCTGCACCAACACAAGTGCAAAAGTGGTTTCCTGCACCAACACAAGTGCGAAAAGTGGTTTTTCAACACTAACACAAGTGCGAAAAGTGGTTTTTCAACACTAACACAAGTGCGAAAAGTGTTTTTTCCACACTAATACAAGTGCAAAAGTGGTTTACTGCACCAACACAAGTGCGAAAAGTGGTTTTTCAACACTAACACAAGTGCGAAAAGTGGTTTTTCAACACTAACACAAGTGCGAAAAGTGGTTTTTCCACACTAATACAAGTGCAAAAGTGGTTTCCTACACCAACACAAGTGCGAAAAGTGGTTTTTCAACACTAACACAAGTGCGAAAAGTGGTTTTTCAACACTATCACAAGTGCAAAAAGTGTTTTTTCCACACTAATACAAGTGCAAAAGTGGTTTCCTGCACCAACACAAGTGCGAAAAGTGGTTTTTCAACACTAACACAAGTGCGAAAAGTGGTTTTTCAACACTAACACAAGTGCGAAAAGTGGTTTTTCAACACTATCACAAGTGCAAAAAGTGTTTTTTCCACACTAATACAAGTGCAAAAGTGGTTTCCTGCACCAACACAAGTGCGAAAAGTGGTTTTTCAACACTAACACAAGTGCGAAAAGTGGTTTTTCAACACTAACACAAGTGCGAAAAGTGGTTTTTCCACACTAATACAAGTGCAAAAGTGGTTTCCTGCACCAACACAAGTGAGAAAAGTGGTTTTTCAACACTAACACAAGTGCGAAAAGTGGTTTTTCAACACTATCACAAGTGCAAAAAGTGTTTTTTCCACACTAATACAAGTGCAAAAGTGGTTTCCTGCACCAACACAAGTGCGAAAAGTGGTTTTTCAACACTAACACAAGTGCAAAAAGTGGTTTTTCAACACTAACACAAGTGCGAAAAGTGGTTTTCCCACACTAATACAAGTGCAAAAGTGGTTTCCTGCACCAACACAAGTGCGAAAAGTGGTTTTTCAACACTAACACAAGTGCGAAAAGTGGTTTTTCAACACTAACACAAGTGCGAAAAGTGTTTTTTCCACACTAATACAAGTGCAAAAGTGGTTTCCTGCACCAACACAAGTACGAAAAGTGGTTTTTCAACACTAACACAAGTGCTAAAAGTGGATTTTCAACACTAACACAAGTGCGAAAAGTGGTTTTTCAACACTATCACAAGTGCAAAAAGTGTTTTTTCCACACTAAAACAAGTGCAAAAGTGGTTTCCTGCACCAACACAAGTGCGAAAAGTGGTTTTTCAACACTAACACAAGTGCGAAAAGTGGTTTTTCAACACTAACACAAGTGCGAAAAGTGGTTTTTCAACACTATCACAAGTGCAAAAAGTGTTTTTTCCACACTAATACAAGTGCAAAAGTGGTTTCCTGCACCAACACAAGTGCGAAAAGTGGTTTTTCAACACTAACACAAGTGCGAAAAGTGGTTTTTCAACACTAACACAAGTGCGAAAAGTGGTTTTTCCACACTAATACAAGTGCAAAAGTGGTTTCCTGCACCAACACAAGTGCGAAAAGTGGTTTTTCAACACTAACACAAGTGCGAAAAGTGGTTTTTCAACACTATCACAAGTGCAAAAAGTGTTTTTTCCACACTAATACAAGTGCAAAAGTGGTTTCCTGCACCAACACAAGTGCGAAAAGTGGTTTTTCAACACTAACACAAGTGCGAAAAGTGGTTTTTCAACACTAACACAAGTGCGAAAAGTGGTTTTTCCACACTAACACAAGTGCAAAAGTGGTTTCCTGCACCAACACAAGTGCGAAAAGTGGTTTTTCAACACTAACACAAGTGTGAAAAGTGGTTTTTCAACACTAACACAAGTGCGAAAAGTGTTTTTTCCACACTAATACAAGTGCAAAAGTGGTTTCCTGCACCAACACAAGTGCGAAAAGTGGTTTTTCAACACTAACATAAGTGCGAAAAGTGGTTTTTCAACACTAACACAAGTGCGAAAAGTGGTTTTTCAACACTATCACAAGTGCAAAAAGTGTTTTTTCCACACTAATACAAGTGCAAAAGTGGTTTCCTGCACCAACACAAGTGCGAAAAGTGGTTTTTCAACACTAACACAAGTGCAAAAAGTGGTTTTTCAACACTAACACAAGTGCGAAAAGTGTTTTTTCCACACTAATACAAGTGCAAATGTGGTTTCCTGCACCAACACAAGTGCGAAAAGTAGTTTTTCAACACTAACACAATTGCGAAAAGTGGTTTTTCAACACTAACACAAGTGCGAAAAGTGGTTTTTCAACACTATCACAAGTGCAAAAAGTGTTTTTTCCACACTAATGCAAGTGCAAAAGTGGTTTCCTGCACCAACACAAGTGCGAAAAGTGGTTTTTTAACACTAACACAAGTGCGAAAAGTGGTTTTTCAACACTAACACAAGTGCGAAAAGTGGTTTTTCAACACTATCACAAGTGCAAAAAGTGTTTTTTCCACACTAATACAAGTGCAAAAGTGGTTTCCTGCACCAACACAAGTGCGAAAAGTGGTTTTTCAACACTAACACAAGTGCGAAAAGTGGTTTTTCAACACTAACACAAGTGCGAAAAGTGGTTTTTCCACACTAATACAAGTGCAAAAGTGGTTTACTGCACCAACACAAGTGCGAAAAGTGGTTTTTCAACACTAACACAAGTGCGAAAAGTGGTTTTTCAACACTAACACAAGTGCGAAAAGTGGTTTTTCAACACTATCACAAGTGCAAAAAGTGTTTTTTCCACACTAATACAAGTGCAAAAGTGGTTTCCTGCACCAACACAAGTGCGAAAAGTGGTTTTTCAACACTTACACAAGTGCGAAAAGTGGTTTTTCAACACTAACACAAGTGCGAAAAGTGTTTTTTCCACACTAATACAAGTGCAAAAGTGGTTTCCTGCACCAACACAAGTGCGAAAAGTAGTTTTTCAACACTAACACAAGTGCGAAAAGTGGTTTTTCAACACTAACACAAGTGCGAAAAGTGGTTTTTCAACACGATCACAAGTGCAAAAAGTGTTTTTTCCACACTAATACAAGTGCAAAAGTGGTTTGCTGCACCAACACAAGTGTGAAAAGTGGTTTTTCAACACTAACACAAGTGCGAAAAGTGGTTTTTCAACACTAACACAAGTGCGAAAAGTGGTTTTTCCACACTAATACAAGTGCAAAAGTGGTTTCCTACACCAACACAAGTGCGAAAAGTGGTTTTTCAACACTAACACAAGTGCGAAAAGTGGTTTTTCAACACTATCACAAGTGCAAAAAGTGTTTTTTCCACACTAATACAAGTGCAAAAGTGGTTTCCTGCACCAACACAAGTGCGAAAAGTGGTTTTTCAACACTAACACAAGTGCGAAAAGGGGTTTTTCAACACTATCACAAGTGCAAAAAGTGTTTTTTCCACACTAATACAAGTGCAAAAGTGGTTTACTGCACCAACACAAGTGCGAAATGTGCTTTTTCAACACTAATACAAGTGCGAAAAGTGGTTTTTCAACACTAACACAAGTGCGAAAAGTGGTTTTTCAACACTATCACAAGTGCAAAAAGTGTTTTTTCCACACTAATACAAGTGCAAAAGTGGTTTCCTGCACCAACACAAGTGCGAAAAGTGGTTTTTCAACACTAATACAAGTACGAAAAGTGGTTCCTGCACCAACACAAGTGCGAAAAGTGGTTTTTCAACACTAACACAAGTGCGAAAAGTGGTTTTTCAACACTATCACAAGTGCAAAAAGTGTTTTTTCCACACTAATACAAGTGCAAAAGTGGTTTCCTGCACCAACACAAGTGCGAAAAGTGGTTTTTCAACACTAACACAAGTGCGAAAAGTGGTTTTTCAACACTAACACAAGTGCGAAAAGTGGTTTTTCCACACTAACACAAGTGCAAAAGTGGTTTCCTGCACCAACACAAGTGCGAAAAGTGGTTTTTCAACACTAACACAAGTGTGAAAAGTGGTTTTTCAACACTAACACAAGTGCGAAAAGTGTTTTTTCCACACTAATACAAGTGCAAAAGTGGTTTCCTGCACCAACACAAGTGCGAAAAGTGGTTTTTCAACACTAACATAAGTGCGAAAAGTGGTTTTTCAACACTAACACAAGTGCGAAAAGTGGTTTTTCAACACTATCACAAGTGCAAAAAGTGTTTTTTCCACACTAATACAAGTGCAAAAGTGGTTTACTGCACCAACACAAGTGCGAAAAGTGGTTTTTCAACACTAACACAAGTGCAAAAAGTGGTTTTTCAACACTAACACAAGTGCGAAAAGTGTTTTTTCCACACTAATACAAGTGCAAATGTGGTTTCCTGCACCAACACAAGTGCGAAAAGTAGTTTTTCAACACTAACACAATTGCGAAAAGTGGTTTTTCAACACTAACACAAGTGCGAAAAGTGGTTTTTCAACACTATCACAAGTGCAAAAAGTGTTTTTTCCAAACTAATGCAAGTGCAAAAGTGGTTTCCTGAACCAACACAAGTGCGAAAAGTGGTTTTTTAACACTAACACAAGTGCGAAAAGTGGTTTTTCAACACTAACACAAGTGCGAAAAGTGGTTTTTCAACACTATCACAAGTGCAAAAAGTGTTTTTTCCACACTAATACAAGTGCAAAAGTGGTTTCCTGCACCAACACAAGTGCGAAAAGTGGTTTTTCAACACTAACACAAGTGCGAAAAGTGGTTTTTCAACACTAACACAAGTGCGAAAAGTGGTTTTTCCACACTAATACAAGTGCAAAAGTGGTTTACTGCACCAACACAAGTGCGAAAAGTGGTTTTTCAACACTAACACAAGTGCGAAAAGTGGTTTTTCAACACTAACACAAGTGCGAAAAGTGGTTTTTCAACACTATCACAAGTGCAAAAAGTGTTTTTTCCACACTAATACAAGTGCAAAAGTGGTTTCCTGCACCAACACAAGTGCGAAAAGTGGTTTTTCAACACTTACACAAGTGCGAAAAGTGGTTTTTCAACACTAACACAAGTGCGAAAAGTGTTTTTTCCACACTAATACAAGTGCAAAAGTGGTTTCCTGCACCAACACAAGTGCGAAAAGTAGTTTTTCAACACTAACACAAGTGCGAAAAGTGGTTTTTCAACACTAACACAAGTGCGAAAAGTGGTTTTTCAACACGATCACAAGTGCAAAAAGTGTTTTTTCCACACTAATACAAGTGCAAAAGTGGTTTGCTGCACCAACACAAGTGTGAAAAGTGGTTTTTCAACACTAACACAAGTGCGAAAAGTGGTTTTTCAACACTAACACAAGTGCGAAAAGTGGTTTTTCCACACTAATACAAGTGCAAAAGTGGTTTCCTACACCAACACAAGTGCGAAAAGTGGTTTTTCAACACTAACACAAGTGCGAAAAGTGGTTTTTCAACACTATCACAAGTGCAAAAAGTGTTTTTTCCACACTAATACAAGTGCAAAAGTGGTTTCCTGCACCAACACAAGTGCGAAAAGTGGTTTTTCAACACTAACACAAGTGCGAAAAGGGGTTTTTCAACACTATCACAAGTGCAAAAAGTGTTTTTTCCACACTAATACAAGTGCAAAAGTGGTTTACTGCACCAACACAAGTGCGAAATGTGCTTTTTCAACACTAATACAAGTGCGAAAAGTGGTTTTTCAACACTAACACAAGTGCGAAAAGTGGTTTTTCAACACTATCACAAGTGCAAAAAGTGTTTTTTCCACACTAATACAAGTGCAAAAGTGGTTTCCTGCACCAACACAAGTGCGAAAAGTGGTTTTTCAACACTAATACAAGTACGAAAAGTGGTTTTTCAACACTAACACAAGTGCGAAAAGTGGTTTTTCCACACTAATACAAGTGCAAAAGTGGTTTACTGCACCAACACAAGTGCGAAAAGTGGTTTTTCAACACTAACACAAGTGCGAAAAGTGGTTTTTCAACACTAACACAAGTGCGAAAAGTGGTTTTTCAACACTATCACAAGTGCAAAAAGTGTTTTTTCCACACTAATACAAGTGCAAAAGTGGTTTCCTGCACCAACACAAGTGCGAAAAGTGGTTTTTCAACACTTACACAAGTGCGAAAAGTGGTTTTTCAACACTAACACAAGTGCGAAAAGTGTTTTTTCCACACTAATACAAGTGCAAAAGTGGTTTCCTGCACCAACACAAGTGCGAAAAGTAGTTTTTCAACACTAACACAAGTGCGAAAAGTGGTTTTTCAACACTAACACAAGTGCGAAAAGTGGTTTTTCAACACGATCACAAGTGCAAAAAGTGTTTTTTCCACACTAATACAAGTGCAAAAGTGGTTTGCTGCACCAACACAAGTGTGAAAAGTGGTTTTTCAACACGAACACAAGTGCGAAAAGTGGTTTTTCAACACTAACACAAGTGCGAAAAGTGGTTTTTCCACACTAATACAAGTGCAAAAGTGGTTTCCTACACCAACACAAGTGCGAAAAGTGGTTTTTCAACACTAACACAAGTGCGAAAAGTGGTTTTTCAACACTATCACAAGTGCAAAAAGTGTTTTTTCCACACTAATACAAGTGCAAAAGTGGTTTCCTGCACCAACACAAGTGCGAAAAGTGGTTTTTCAACACTAACACAAGTGCGAAAAGGGGTTTTTCAACACTATCACAAGTGCAAAAAGTGTTTTTTCCACACTAATACAAGTGCAAAAGTGGTTTCCTGCACCAACACAAGTGCGAAAAGTGGTTTTTCAACACTAACACAAGTGCTAAAAGTGGTTTTTCAACACTAACACAAGTGCGAAAAGTGGTTTTTCAACACTATCACAAGTGCAAAAAGTGTTTTTTCCACACTAATACAAGTGCAAAAGTGGTTTCCTGCACCAACACAAGTGCGAAAAGTGGTTTTTCAACACTAACACAAGTGCGAAAAGTGGTTTTTCAACACTAACACAAGTGCGAAAAGTGGTTTTTCAACACTATCACAAGTGCAAAAAGTGTTTTTTCCACACTAATACAAGTGCAAAAGTGGTTTCCTGCACCAACACAAGTGCGAAAAGTGGTTTTTCAACACTAACACAAGTGCGAAAAGTGGTTTTTCAACACTAACACAAGTGTGAAAAGTGGTTTTTCCACACTAATACAAGTGCAAAAGTGGTTTCCTGCACCAACACAAGTGCGAAAAGTGGTTTTTCAACACTAACACAAGTGCGAAAAGTGGTTTTTCCACACTAATACAAGTGCAAAAGTGGTTTCCTGCACCAACACAAGTGTGAAAAGTGGTTTTTCAACACTAACACAAGTGCGAAAAGTGGTTTTTCAACACTAACACAAGTGCGAAAAGTGGTTTTTCCACACTAATACAAGTGCAAAAGTGGTTTCCTGCACCAACACAAGTGCGAAAAGTGGTTTTTCAACACTAACACAAGTGCGAAAAGTGGTTTTTCAACACTAACACAAGTGTGAAAAGTGTTTTTTCCACACTAATACAATTGCAAAAGTGGTTTCCTGCACCAACACAAGTGCGAAAAGTGGTTTTTCAACACTAACACAAGTGCTAAAAGTGGTTTTTCAACACTAACACAAGTGCGAAAAGTGGTTTTTCAACACTATCACAAGTGCAAAAAGTGTTTTTTCCACACTAATACAAGTGCAAAAGTGGTTTCCTGCACCAACACAAGTGCGAAAAGTGGTTTTTCAACACTAACACAAGTGCGAAAAGGGGTTTTTCAACACTATCACAAGTGCAAAAAGTGTTTTTTCCACACTAATACAAGTGCAAAAGTGGTTTCCTGCACCAACACAAGTGCGAAAAGTGGTTTTTCAACACTAACACAAGTGCTAAAAGTGGTTTTTCAACACTAACACAAGTGCGAAAAGTGGTTTTTCAACACTATCACAAGTGCAAAAAGTGTTTTTTCCACACTAATACAAGTGCAAAAGTGGTTTCCTGCACCAACACAAGTGCGAAAAGTGGTTTTTCAACACTAACACAAGTGCGAAAAGTGGTTTTTCAACACTAACACAAGTGCGAAAAGTGGTTTTTCAACACTATCACAAGTGCAAAAAGTGTTTTTTCCACACTAATACAAGTGCAAAAGTGGTTTCCTGCACCAACACAAGTGTGAAAAGTGGTTTTTCAACACTAACACAAGTGCGAAAAGTGGTTTTTCAACACTAACACAAGTGTGAAAAGTGGTTTTTCCACACTAATACAAGTGCAAAAGTGGTTTCCTGCACCAACACAAGTGCGAAAAGTGGTTTTTCAACACTAACACAAGTGCGAAAAGTGGTTTTTCCACACTAATACAAGTGCAAAAGTGGTTTCCTGCACCAACAAAAGTGCGAAAAGTGGTTTTTCAACACTAACACAAGTGCGAAAAGTAGTTTTTCAACACTAACACAAGTGCGAAAAGTGGTTTTTCAACACTATCACAAGTGCAAAAAGTGTTTTTTCCACACTAATACAAGTGCAAAAGTGGTTTCCTGCACCAACACAAGTGCGAAAAGTGGTTTTTCAACACTAACACAAGTGCGAAAAGTGGTTTTTCAACACTAACACAAGTGCGAAAAGTGGTTTTTCAACACGATCACAAGTGCAAAAAGTGTTTTTTCCACACTAATACAAGTGCAAAAGTGGTTTGCTGCACCAACACAAGTGTGAAAAGTGGTTTTTCAACACGAACACAAGTGCGAAAAGTGGTTTTTCAACACTAACACAAGTGCGAAAAGTGGTTTTTCCACACTAATACAAGTGCAAAAGTGGTTTCCTACACCAACACAAGTGCGAAAAGTGGTTTTTCAACACTAACACAAGTGCGAAAAGTGGTTTTTCAACACTATCACAAGTGCAAAAAGTGTTTTTTCCACACTAATACAAGTGCAAAAGTGGTTTCCTGCACCAACACAAGTGCGAAAAGTGGTTTTTCAACACTAACACAAGTGCGAAAAGGGGTTTTTCAACACTATCACAAGTGCAAAAAGTGTTTTTTCCACACTAATACAAGTGCAAAAGTGGTTTCCTGCACCAACACAAGTGCGAAAAGTGGTTTTTCAACACTAACACAAGTGCGAAAATGGTTTTTCAACACTAACACAAGTGTGAAAAGTGGTTTTTCCACACTAATACAAGTGCAAAAGTGGTTTCCTGCACCAACACAAGTGCGAAAAGTGGTTTTTCAACACTAACACAAGTGCGAAAAGTGGTTTTTCCACACTAATACAAGTGCAAAAGTGGTTTCCTGCACCAACACAAGTGCGAAAAGTGGTTTTTCAACACTAACACAAGTGCGAAAAGTGGTTTTTCAACACTAACACAAGTGCGAAAAGTGGTTTTTCCACACTAATACAAGTGCAAAAGTGGTTTCCTGCACCAACACAAGTGCGAAAAGTGGTTTTTCAACACTAACACAAGTGCGAAAAGTGGTTTTTCAACACTAACACAAGTGCGAAAAGTGTTTTTTCCACACTAATACAATTGCAAAGGTGGTTTCCTGCACCAACACAAGTGCGAAAAGTGGTTTTTCAACACTAACACAAGTGCTAAAAGTGGTTTTTCAACACTAACACAAGTGCGAAAAGTGGTTTTTCAACACTATCACAAGTGCAAAAAGTGTTTTTTCCACACTAATACAAGTGCAAAAGTGGTTTCCTGCACCAACACAAGTGCGAAAAGTGGTTTTTCAACACTAACACAAGTGCGAAAAGGGGTTTTTCAACACTATCACAAGTGCGAAAAGTGGTTTTTCAACACTATCACAAGTGCAAAAAGTGTTTTTTCCACACTAATACAAGTGCAAAAGTGGTTTCCTGCACCAACACAAGTGCGAAAAGTGGTTTTTCAACACTAACACAAGTGCGAAAAGTGGTTTTTCAACACTAACACAAGTGCGAAAAGTGGTTTTTCAACACTAACACAAGTGCGAAAAGTGGTTTTTCCACACTAATACAAGTGCAAAAGTGGTTTCCTACACCAACACAAGTGCGAAAAGTGGTTTTTCAACACTAACACAAGTGCGAAAAGTGGTTTTTCAACACTATCACAAGTGCAAAAAGTGTTTTTTCCACACTAATACAAGTGCAAAAGTGGTTTCCTGCACCAACACAAGTGCGAAAAGTGGTTTTTCAACACTAACACAAGTGCGAAAAGTGGTTTTTCAACACTAACACAAGTGCGAAAAGTGGTTTTTCAACACTATCACAAGTGCAAAAAGTGTTTTTTCCACACTAATACAAGTGCAAAAGTGGTTTCCTGCACCAACACAAGTGCGAAAAGTGGTTTTTCAACACTAACACAAGTGCGAAAAGTGGTTTTTCAACACTAACACAAGTGCGAAAAGTGGTTTTTCCACACTAATACAAGTGCAAAAGTGGTTTCCTGCACCAACACAAGTGAGAAAAGTGGTTTTGCAACACTAACACAAGTGCGAAAAGTGGTTTTTCAACACTATCACAAGTGCAAAAAGTGTTTTTTCCACACTAATACAAGTGCAAAAGTGGTTTCCTGCACCAACACAAGTGCGAAAAGTGGTTTTTCAACACTAACACAAGTGCGAAAAGTGGTTTTTCAACACTAACACAAGTGCGAAAAGTGGTTTTCCCACACTAATACAAGTGCAAAAGTGGTTTCCTGCACCAACACAAGTGCGAAAAGTGGTTTTTCAACACTAACACAAGTGCGAAAAGTGGTTTTTCAACACTAACACAAGTGCGAAAAGTGTTTTTTCCACACTAATACAAGTGCAAAAGTGGTTTCCTGCACCAACACAAGTACGAAAAGTGGTTTTTCAACACTAACACAAGTGCTAAAAGTGGATTTTCAACACTAACACAAGTGCGAAAAGTGGTTTTTCAACACTATCACAAGTGCAAAAAGTGTTTTTTCCACACTAATACAAGTGCAAAAGTGGTTTCCTGCACCAACACAAGTGCGAAAAGTGGTTTTTCAACACTAACACAAGTGCGAAAAGTGGTTTTTCAACACTAACACAAGTGCGAAAAGTGGTTTTTCAACACTATCACAAGTGCAAAAAGTGTTTTTTCCACACTAATACAAGTGCAAAAGTGGTTTCCTGCACCAACACAAGTGCGAAAAGTGGTTTTTCAACACTAACACAAGTGCGAAAAGTGGTTTTTCAACACTAACACAAGTGCGAAAAGTGGTTTTTCCACACTAATACAAGTGCAAAAGTGGTTTCCTGCACCAACACAAGTGCGAAAAGTGGTTTTTCAACACTAACACAAGTGCGAAAAGTGGTTTTTCAACACTATCACAAGTGCAAAAAGTGTTTTTTCCACACTAATACAAGTGCAAAAGTGGTTTCCTGCACCAACACAAGTGCGAAAAGTGGTTTTTCAACACTAACACAAGTGCGAAAAGTGGTTTTTCAACACTAACACAAGTGCGAAAAGTGGTTTTTCCACACTAGCACAAGTGCAAAAGTGGTTTCCTGCACCAACACAAGTGCGAAAAGTGGTTTTTCAACACTAACACAAGTGTGAAAAGTGGTTTTTCAACACTAACACAAGTGCGAAAAGTGTTTTTTCCACACTAATACAAGTGCAAAAGTGGTTTCCTGCACCAACACAAGTGCGAAAAGTGGTTTTTCAACACTAACATAAGTGCGAAAAGTGGTTTTTCAACACTAACACAAGTGCGAAAAGTGGTTTTTCAACACTATCACAAGTGCAAAAGTGGTTTACTGCACCAACACAAGTGCGAAATGTGCTTTTTCAACACTAATACAAGTGCGAAAAGTGGTTTTTCAACACTAACACAAGTGCGAAAAGTGGTTTTTCAACACTATCACAAGTGCAAAAAGTGTTTTTTCCACACTAATACAAGTGCAAAAGTGGTTTCCTGCACCAACACAAGTGCGAAAAGTGGTTTTTCAACACTAATACAAGTACGAAAAGTGGTTTTTCAACACTAACACAAGTGCGAAAAGTGGTTTTTCCACACTAATACAAGTGCAAAAGTGGTTTACTGCACCAACACAAGTGCGAAAAGTGGTTTTTCAACACTAACACAAGTGCGAAAAGTGGTTTTTCAACACTAACACAAGTGCGAAAAGTGGTTTTTCAACACTATCACAAGTGCAAAAAGTGTTTTTTCCACACTAATACAAGTGCAAAAGTGGTTTCCTGCACCAACACAAGTGCGAAAAGTGGTTTTTCAACACTTACACAAGTGCGAAAAGTGGTTTTTCAACACTAACACAAGTGCGAAAAGTGTTTTTTCCACACTAATACAAGTGCAAAAGTGGTTTCCTGCACCAACACAAGTGCGAAAAGTAGTTTTTCAACACTAACACAAGTGCGAAAAGTGGTTTTTCAACACTAATACAAGTGCAAAAGTGGTTTACTGCACCAACACAAGTGCGAAATGTGCTTTTTCAACACTAATACAAGTGCGAAAAGTGGTTTTTCAACACTAACACAAGTGCGAAAAGTGGTTTTTCAACACTATCACAAGTGCAAAAAGTGTTTTTTCCACACTAATACAAGTGCAAAAGTGGTTTCCTGCACCAACACAAGTGCGAAAAGTGGTTTTTCAACACTAATACAAGTACGAAAAGTGGTTTTTCAACACTAACACAAGTGCGAAAAGTGGTTTTTCCACACTAATACAAGTGCAAAAGTGGTTTACTGCACCAACACAAGTGCGAAAAGTGGTTTTTCAACACTAACACAAGTGCGAAAAGTGGTTTTTCAACACTAACACAAGTGCGAAAAGTGGTTTTTCAACACTATCACAAGTGCAAAAAGTGTTTTTTCCACACTAATACAAGTGCAAAAGTGGTTTCCTGCACCAACACAAGTGCGAAAAGTGGTTTTTCAACACTTACACAAGTGCGAAAAGTGGTTTTTCAACACTAACACAAGTGCGAAAAGTGTTTTTTCCACACTAATACAAGTGCAAAAGTGGTTTCCTGCACCAACACAAGTGCGAAAAGTAGTTTTTCAACACTAACACAAGTGCGAAAAGTGGTTTTTCAACACTAACACAAGTGCGAAAAGTGGTTTTTCAACACGATCACAAGTGCAAAAAGTGTTTTTTCCACACTAATACAAGTGCAAAAGTGGTTTGCTGCACCAACACAAGTGTGAAAAGTGGATTTTCAACACGAACACAAGTGCGAAAAGTGGTTTTTCAACACTAACACAAGTGCGAAAAGTGGTTTTTCCACACTAATACAAGTGCAAAAGTGGTTTCCTACACCAACACAAGTGCGAAAAGTGGTTTTTCAACACTAACACAAGTGCGAAAAGTGGTTTTTCAACACTATCACAAGTGCAAAAAGTGTTTTTTCCACACTAATACAAGTGCAAAAGTGGTTTCCTGCACCAACACAAGTGCGAAAAGTGGTTTTTCAACACTAACACAAGTGCGAAAAGGGGTTTTTCAACACTATCACAAGTGCAAAAAGTGTTTTTTCCACACTAATACAAGTGCAAAAGTGGTTTCCTGCACCAACACAAGTGCGAAAAGTGGTTTTTCAACACTAACACAAGTGCTAAAAGTGGTTTTTCAACACTAACACAAGTGCGAAAAGTGGTTTTTCAACACTATCACAAGTGCAAAAAGTGTTTTTTCCACACTAATACAAGTGCAAAAGTGGTTTCCTGCACCAACACAAGTGCGAAAAGTGGTTTTTCAACACTAACACAAGTGCGAAAAGTGGTTTTTCAACACTAACACAAGTGCGAAAAGTGGTTTTTCAACACTATCACAAGTGCAAAAAGTGTTTTTTCCACACTAATACAAGTGCAAAAGTGGTTTCCTGCACCAACACAAGTGCGAAAAGTGGTTTTTCAACACTAACACAAGTGCGAAAAGTGGTTTTTCAACACTAACACAAGTGTGAAAAGTGGTTTTTCCACACTAATACAAGTGCAAAAGTGGTTTCCTGCACCAACACAAGTGCGAAAAGTGGTTTTTCAACACTAACACAAGTGCGAAAAGTGGTTTTTCCACACTAATACAAGTGCAAAAGTGGTTTCCTGCACCAACACAAGTGTGAAAAGTGGTTTTTCAACACTAACACAAGTGCGAAAAGTGGTTTTTCAACACTAACACAAGTGCGAAAAGTGGTTTTTCCACACTAATACAAGTGCAAAAGTGGTTTCCTGCACCAACACAAGTGCGAAAAGTGGTTTTTCAACACTAACACAAGTGCGAAAAGTGGTTTTTCAACACTAACACAAGTGTGAAAAGTGTTTTTTCCACACTAATACAATTGCAAAAGTGGTTTCCTGCACCAACACAAGTGCGAAAAGTGGTTTTTCAACACTAACACAAGTGCTAAAAGTGGTTTTTCAACACTAACACAAGTGCGAAAAGTGGTTTTTCAACACTATCACAAGTGCAAAAAGTGTTTTTTCCACACTAATACAAGTGCAAAAGTGGTTTCCTGCACCAACACAAGTGCGAAAAGTGGTTTTTCAACACTAACACAAGTGCGAAAAGGGGTTTTTCAACACTATCACAAGTGCAAAAAGTGTTTTTTCCACACTAATACAAGTGCAAAAGTGGTTTCCTGCACCAACACAAGTGCGAAAAGTGGTTTTTCAACACTAACACAAGTGCTAAAAGTGTTTTTTCAACACTAACACAAGTGCGAAAAGTGGTTTTTCAACACTATCACAAGTGCAAAAAGTGTTTTTTCCACACTAATACAAGTGCAAAAGTGGTTTCCTGCACCAACACAAGTGCGAAAAGTGGTTTTTCAACACTAACACAAGTGCGAAAAGTGGTTTTTCAACACTAACACAAGTGCGAAAAGTGGTTTTTCAACACTATCACAAGTGCAAAAAGTGTTTTTTCCACACTAATACAAGTGCAAAAGTGGTTTCCTGCACCAACACAAGTGCGAAAAGTGGTTTTTCAACACTAACACAAGTGCGAAAAGTGGTTTTTCAACACTAACACAAGTGTGAAAAGTGGTTTTTCCACACTAATACAAGTGCAAAAGTGGTTTCCTGCACCAACACAAGTGCGAAAAGTGATTTTTCAACACTAACACAAGTGCGAAAAGTGGTTTTTCCACACTAATACAAGTGCAAAAGTGGTTTCCTGCACCAACAAAAGTGCGAAAAGTGGTTTTTCAACACTAACACAAGTGCGAAAAGTAGTTTTTCAACACTAACACAAGTGCGAAAAGTGGTTTTTCAACACTATCACAAGTGCAAAAAGTGTTTTTTCCACACTAATACAAGTGCAAAAGTGGTTTCCTGCACCAACACAAGTGCGAAAAGTGGTTTTTCAACACTAACACAAGTGCGAAAAGTGGTTTTTCAACACTAACACAAGTGCGAAAAGTGGTTTTTCAACACGATCACAAGTGCAAAAAGTGTTTTTTCCACACTAATACAAGTGCAAAAGTGGTTTGCTGCACCAACACAAGTGTGAAAAGTGGTTTTTCAACACGAACACAAGTGCGGAAAGTGGTTTTTCAACACTAACACAAGTGCGAAAAGTGGTTTTTCCACACTAATACAAGTGCAAAAGTGGTTTCCTACACCAACACAAGTGCGAAAAGTGGTTTTTCAACACTAACACAAGTGCGAAAAGTGGTTTTTCAACACTAACACAAGTGCGAAAAGTGGTTTTTCAACACTATCACAAGTGCAAAAAGTGTTTTTTCCACACTAATACAAGTGCAAAAGTGGTTTCCTGCACCAACACAAGTGCGAAAAGTGGTTTTTCAACACTAACACAAGTGCGAAAAGTGGTTTTTCAACACTAACACAAGTGCGAAAAGTGGTTTTTCAACACTAACACAAGTGCGAAAAGTGGTTTTTCCACACTAATACAAGTGCAAAAGTGGTTTCCTACACCAACACAAGTGCGAAAAGTGGTTTTTCAACACTAACACAAGTGCGAAAAGTGGTTTTTCAACACTAACACAAGTGCGAAAAGTGGTTTTTCAACACGATCACAAGTGCAAAAAGTGTTTTTTCCACACTAATACAAGTGCAAAAGTGGTTTGCTGCACCAACACAAGTGTGAAAAGTGGTTTTTCAACACGAACACAAGTGCGAAAAGTGGTTTTTCAACACTAACACAAGTGCGAAAAGTGGTTTTTCCACACTAATACAAGTGCAAAAGTGGTTTCCTACACCAACACAAGTGCGAAAAGTGGTTTTTCAACACTAACACAAGTGCGAAAAGTGGTTTTTCAACACTATCACAAGTGCAAAAAGTGTTTTTTCCACACTAATACAAGTGCAAAAGTGGTTTCCTGCACCAACACAAGTGCGAAAAGTGGTTTTTCAACACTAACACAAGTGCGAAAAGGGGTTTTTCAACACTATCACAAGTGCAAAAAGTGTTTTTTCCACACTAATACAAGTGCAAAAGTGGTTTCCTGCACCAACACAAGTGCGAAAAGTGGTTTTTCAACACTAACACAAGTGCTAAAAGTGGTTTTTCAACACTAACACAAGTGCGAAAAGTGGTTTTTCAACACTATCACAAGTGCAAAAAGTGTTTTTTCCACACTAATACAAGTGCAAAAGTGGTTTCCTGCACCAACACAAGTGCGAAAAGTGGTTTTTCAACACTAACACAAGTGCGAAAAGTGGTTTTTCAACACTAACACAAGTGCGAAAAGTGGTTTTTCAACACTATCACAAGTGCAAAAAGTGTTTTTTCCACACTAATACAAGTGCAAAAGTGGTTTCCTGCACCAACACAAGTGCGAAAAGTGGTTTTTCAACACTAACACAAGTGCGAAAATGGTTTTTCAACACTAACACAAGTGTGAAAAGTGGTTTTTCCACACTAATACAAGTGCAAAAGTGGTTTCCTGCACCAACACAAGTGCGAAAAGTGGTTTTTCAACACTAACACAAGTGCGAAAAGTGGTTTTTCCACACTAATACAAGTGCAAAAGTGGTTTCCTGCACCAACACAAGTGCGAAAAGTGGTTTTTCAACACTAACACAAGTGCGAAAAGTGGTTTTTCAACACTAACACAAGTGCGAAAAGTGGTTTTTCCACACTAATACAAGTGCAAAAGTGGTTTCCTGCACCAACACAAGTGCGAAAAGTGGTTTTTCAACACTAACACAAGTGCGAAAAGTGGTTTTTCAACACTAACACAAGTGCGAAAAGTGTTTTTTCCACACTAATACAATTGCAAAGGTGGTTTCCTGCACCAACACAAGTGCGAAAAGTGGTTTTTCAACACTAACACAAGTGCTAAAAGTGGTTTTTCAACACTAACACAAGTGCGAAAAGTGGTTTTTCAACACTATCACAAGTGCAAAAAGTGTTTTTTCCACACTAATACAAGTGCAAAAGTGGTTTCCTGCACCAACACAAGTGCGAAAAGTGGTTTTTCAACACTAACACAAGTGCGAAAAGGGGTTTTTCAACACTATCACAAGTGCGAAAAGTGGTTTTTCAACACTATCACAAGTGCAAAAAGTGTTTTTTCCACACTAATACAAGTGCAAAAGTGGTTTCCTGCACCAACACAAGTGCGAAAAGTGGTTTTTCAACACTAACACAAGTGCGAAAAGTGGTTTTTCAACACTAACACAAGTGCGAAAAGTGGTTTTTCAACACTAACACAAGTGCGAAAAGTGGTTTTTCCACACTAATACAAGTGCAAAAGTGGTTTCCTACACCAACACAAGTGCGAAAAGTGGTTTTTCAACACTAACACAAGTGCGAAAAGTGGTTTTTCAACACTATCACAAGTGCAAAAAGTGTTTTTTCCACACTAATACAAGTGCAAAAGTGGTTTCCTGCACCAACACAAGTGCGAAAAGTGGTTTTTCAACACTAACACAAGTGCGAAAAGTGGTTTTTCAACACTAACACAAGTGCGAAAAGTGGTTTTTCAACACTATCACAAGTGCAAAAAGTGTTTTTTCCACACTAATACAAGTGCAAAAGTGGTTTCCTGCACCAACACAAGTGCGAAAAGTGGTTTTTCAACACTAACACAAGTGCGAAAAGTGGTTTTTCAACACTAACACAAGTGCGAAAAGTGGTTTTTCCACACTAATACAAGTGCAAAAGTGGTTTCCTGCACCAACACAAGTGAGAAAAGTGGTTTTGCAACACTAACACAAGTGCGAAAAGTGGTTTTTCAACACTATCACAAGTGCAAAAAGTGTTTTTTCCACACTAATACAAGTGCAAAAGTGGTTTCCTGCACCAACACAAGTGCGAAAAGTGGTTTTTCAACACTAACACAAGTGCGAAAAGTGGTTTTTCAACACTAACACAAGTGCGAAAAGTGGTTTTCCCACACTAATACAAGTGCAAAAGTGGTTTCCTGCACCAACACAAGTGCGAAAAGTGGTTTTTCAACACTAACACAAGTGCGAAAAGTGGTTTTTCAACACTAACACAAGTGCGAAAAGTGTTTTTTCCACACTAATACAAGTGCAAAAGTGGTTTCCTGCACCAACACAAGTACGAAAAGTGGTTTTTCAACACTAACACAAGTGCTAAAAGTGGATTTTCAACACTAACACAAGTGCGAAAAGTGGTTTTTCAACACTATCACAAGTGCAAAAAGTGTTTTTTCCACACTAATACAAGTGCAAAAGTGGTTTCCTGCACCAACACAAGTGCGAAAAGTGGTTTTTCAACACTAACACAAGTGCGAAAAGTGGTTTTTCAACACTAACACAAGTGCGAAAAGTGGTTTTTTCAACACTATCACAAGTGCAAAAAGTGTTTTTTTCCACACTAATACAAGTGCAAAAGTGGTTTCCTGCACCAACACAAGTGCGAAAAGTGGTTTTCAACACTAACACAAGTGCGAAAAGTGGTTTTTCAACACTAACACAAGTGCGAAAAGTGGTTTTTCACACTAATACAAGTGCAAAAAGTGGTTTCCTGCACCAACACAAGTGCGAAAAGTGGTTTTTTCAACACTAACACAAGTGCGAAAAGTGGTTTTTCAACACTATCACAAGTGCAAAAAGTGTTTTTTCCACACTAATACAAGTGCAAAAGTGGTTTCCTGCACCAACACAAGTGCGAAAAGTGGTTTTTCAACACTAACACAAGTGCGAAAAGTGGTTTTTCAACACTAACACAAGTGCGAAAAGTGGTTTTTCCACACTAGCACAAGTGCAAAAGTGGTTTCCTGCACCAACACAAGTGCGAAAAGTGGTTTTTCAACACTAACACAAGTGTGAAAAGTGGTTTTTCAACACTAACACAAGTGCGAAAAGTGTTTTTTCCACACTAATACAAGTGCAAAAGTGGTTTCCTGCACCAACACAAGTGCGAAAAGTGGTTTTTCAACACTAACATAAGTGCGAAAAGTGGTTTTTCAACACTAACACAAGTGCGAAAAGTGGTTTTTCAACACTATCACAAGTGCAAAAGTGGTTTACTGCACCAACACAAGTGCGAAATGTGCTTTTTCAACACTAATACAAGTGCGAAAAGTGGTTTTTCAACACTAACACAAGTGCGAAAAAGTGGTTTTTCAACACTATCACAAGTGCAAAAAGTGTTTTTTCCACACTAATACAAGTGCAAAAGTGGTTTCCTGCACCAACACAAGTGCGGAAAAAGTGGTTTTCAACACTAATACAAGTACGAAAAGTGGTTTTTCAACACTAACACAAGTGCGAAAAGTGGTTTTTCCACACTAATACAAGTGCAAAAGTGGTTTACTGCACCAACACAAGTGCGAAAAGTGGTTTTTCAACACTAACACAAGTGCGAAAAGTGGTTTTTCAACACTAACACAAGTGCGAAAAGTGGTTTTTCAACACTATCACAAGTGCAAAAAGTGTTTTTTCCACACTAATACAAGTGCAAAAGTGGTTTCCTGCACCAACACAAGTGCGAAAAGTGGTTTTTCAACACTTACACAAGTGCGAAAAGTGGTTTTTCAACACTAACACAAGTGCGAAAAGTGTTTTTTTCCACACTAATACAAGTGCAAAAGTGGTTTCCTGCACCAACACAAGTGCGAAAAGTAGTTTTTCAACACTAACACAAGTGCGAAAAGTGGTTTTTCAACACTAATACAAGTGCAAAAGTGGTTTACTGCACCAACACAAGTGCGAAATGTGCTTTTTCAACACTAATACAAGTGCGAAAAGTGGTTTTTAAACACTAACACAAGTGCGAAAAGTGGTTTTTCAACACTATCACAAGTGCAAAAAGTGTTTTTTCCACACTAATACAAGTGCAAAAGTGGTTTCCTGCACCAACACAAGTGCGAAAAGTGGTTTTTCAACACTAATACAAGTACGAAAAGTGGTTTTTCAACACTAACACAAGTGCGAAAAGTGGTTTTTCCACACTAATACAAGTGCAAAAGTGGTTTACTGCACCAACACAAGTGCGAAAAGTGGTTTTCAACACTAACACAAGTGCGAAAAGTGGTTTTTCAACACTAACACAAGTGCGAAAAGTGGTTTTTCAACACTATCACAAGTGCAAAAAGTGTTTTTTCCACACTAATACAAGTGCAAAAGTGGTTTCCTGCACCAACACAAGTGCGAAAAGTGGTTTTTCAACACTTACACAAGTGCGAAAAGTGTTTTTCAACACTAACACAAGTGCGAAAAGTGTTTTTTCCACACTAATACAAGTGCAAAAGTGGTTTCCTGCACCAACACAAGTGCGAAAAGTAGTTTTTCAACACTAACACAAGTGCGAAAAGTGGTTTTTCAACACTAACACAAGTGCGAAAAGTGGTTTTTCAACACGATCACAAGTGCAAAAAGTGTTTTTTCCACACTAATACAAGTGCAAAAGTGGTTTGCTGCACCAACACAAGTGTGAAAAGTGGATTTTCAACACGAACACAAGT
>NW_027619898.1:0-26890 GCF_964187855.1 Myxine glutinosa
GGGAAGGAGGGAGGGGAGGGGGGAAGGGAGGGAGGGGAGGGGGGAAGGGAGGGAGGGGAGGGGGGAAGGGAGGGAGGGGAGGGGGGAAGGGAGGGAGGGGAGGGGGGGAGGGGGGAAGGGAGGGAGGGGAGGGGGGAAGGAGGGAGGGGAGGGGGGAAGGGAGGGAGGGGAGGGGGGAAGGGAGGAGGGGAGGGAGGGGAGGGGGGAAGGGAGGGAGGGGAGGGGGGAAGGGAGGGAGGGGAGGGGGGAAGGGAGGGAGGGGAGGGGGGAAGGGAGGGAGGGGAGGGGGAAGGGAGGGAGGGGAGGGGGAAGGGAGGGAGGGGAGGGGAGGGGGAAGGGAGGGGAGGGGGGAAGGGAGGGAGGGGAGGGGAGGGGGGAGGGAGGGGAGGGGAGGGGGGAAGGGAGGGAGGGGAGGGGGGAAGGGAGGGAGGGGAGGGGGGAAGGGAGGGAGGGGAGGGGGGAAGGGAGGGAGGGGAGGGGGGAAGGGAGGGAAGGGAGGGAGGGGAGGGGGGAAGGGAGGGAGGGGAGGGGGGAAGGGAGGGAGGGGAGGGGGGAAGGGAGGGAGGGGAGGGGGGAAGGGAGGGAGGGGAGGGGGGAAGGGAGGGAGGGGAGGGGGGAAGGGAGGGAGGGAGGGGAGGAAGGGAGGGAGGGGAGGGAGGAAGGGAGGGAGGGGAGGGGGGAAGGGAGGGAGGGGAGGGGGGGAAGGGAGGGAGGGGAGGGGGGAGGGAGGGAGGGGAGGGGGGAGGGAGGGGGGGAGGGAGGGGAGTGAGGGGAGGGGGGAGGAGGGAGGGAGGGGAGAGCGGAGGGAGGGAGGGAGGGGGAAGGGAGGGGAGGGAGGGAGGGGAGGGGGGAAGGGAGGGAGGGAGGGGAGGGGGGAAGGGAGGGAGGGGAGGGGGGAAGGGAGGGAGGGGAGGGGGAAGGGAGGGAGGGGAGGGGGGAGGGAGGGAGGGAGGGGGAAGGAGGGAGGAGGTCGGAAGGAGGGAGGGAGGGGGGAAGGGAGGGAGGGAGGGGAGGGGAAGGGAGGAGGAAGGGAGGGGGGAAGGGAGGGAGGAGGGGAGGGGGAAGGGAGGGAGGGGAGGGGGGAAGGGAGGAGGGGAGGGGGGAAGGAGGAGGGGGAGGGAGGGGAAGGGAGGGGAGGGGGGAAGGGAGGAAGGGAGGGAGGGGGAGGGGGAGGGAGGGGAGGGAGGGAGGGGAGGGAAGGGAGGAGGGGAGGGGGAAGGAGGGAGGGGAAGGGAGGGAGGGGAGGGGGGGGGGAGGAAGGGAGGGGAGGGAGGGAAGGGAGGGAGGGGAGGGGAAGGGAGGAGGGGAGGGGAAGGGAGGGAGGGAGGGGGGAAAGGGAGGGGGGAGAGGGAGGGGGAGGGAGGGAGGGAGGAGGGGGGAAGGGAGGGAGGGGAGGGGGAAGGAGGGAGGGGAGGGAGGGAGGGGAGGGAGGGAGAGGGGGGAAGGGAGGGAGGGGAGGGGGAAGGGAGGAGGGAGGGGAAGGAGGAGGAGGGGGAGGGAGGGAGGGAGGGGGGGAGGAGGGAGGAAGGAGAGGGAGGGGGAGAGGGAGGGAGGGAGGGGAGGGAGGGAGGGAGGAGGGAGGGGGAAGGGGGAGGGAGGGAGGGAGGGGGGAAGGGAGGGAAGGAGGGGAGGGGGGAAGGGAGGGGGAAGGGAGGGGGGAGGGAGGGGAGGGGGGAAGGGAGGGAAGGGAGGGAGGGGAGGGGGGAAGGGAGGGGAGGGGGGAAGGGAGGGAAGGGAGGGAGGGGAGGGGGGAAGGGAGGGAGGGGAGGGGGGAAGGGAGGGAGGGGAGGAGGTGAGGGGGGAAGGGAGGGAGGGGAGGGGAGGGGGGAAGGGAGGAGAGTGGGGAGGCAGGAGAGGAAGGGGGTTCATATATATGCTGGTGGGTGAATGTGGCATTCATCACGTTTCTGAGGTAAGTGTGATGCTGATCAGGAAGGAGAAGAAGCCATACTCCCAACTTTGTGCACTTCCGGAATTGTTTGATTTATTTGTATTCAAATGTCTGGTGATTGTTTTTTATTTATTTATGCGAATGTGTACTTGTATATAACTGTCATTAATTTTAAAAGGCTTAGGCACTATCGAGCGATTAAAAAAAAAACTCCAAAAAACGATATTTTCGAAACAACAAACAATTTTTCGAAAAAAACGAAACAACAATATTACCTGAAACTAAAAATCCTACAAGTATATAATAACAACAAAGGCAGAAGTGACGAATCTGTAACATAAGCCAGATCTGCATCAGGACCGAACAGAACGAATAAATCTAATTAGCTTGTTCTTGTCGCTTACCCAACTCATCCACCAGGTTTTGTCATCACTCGTCTGCAACTTTTTGAAATATCATGCTATACTGAATATGGTTTTGGCCCTATCTCTCAATGGTGAGGCATCACTTTTTTAAATTAAAAAATTATAGTAATCCGTCCATAACTTTTTCAGATATCCTGCTTAAAAACAAACAGACAAACTAGAATGGCACTCAGTAGAGAGCATACCTCCGCCAGATGAACAGTTTACGTTTTGTATCGCAGAGTAGACCAGAAAATCACAATACAGAATCACATTTAATCAAAATCATCCGTCCACAACTTTTTGAGATATCCTGCTATATGTTGGTTTTAGCCCTATCACTCAATGGTGAAAAATCACTTAACAAATTCTAGTAGCCGGATCCGAATCCATATCTTCACCAAAATCTAATCATTTAGTCCTTGTCACATACGCTACCTCTCTGCCAAATTCCGTCCGAATCCATCCACAACGTTTTGCGATATCTTGTTCAAAAACAACAACAACAAACAGACAGACAGACAGACAGTGGTGAAAACAACCTCCATCCACTTTTGGTGGTGGAGGTAACAAGAACGATACCTGCGAAATCCTAATAAACAATAGTTGCCATGGAAACAACAATTTGGTAATTTAAAAAATTTGACCTATCATGTGTTTTTACATGACTGAATGTTGAGCATACCAAATTTGGTTGATACATTTTACTAATAGATGTTTTACATATATTGGATGGCCTTGAACTTAGCATTTGACAAAGTTTCTCCAAATCCTCCTAACATATACTACACGTGCATATAAATAAGCTGCTTAAGTTTCAATTTGATATCATGAAAAATTACTAAGTTATGTCCGAATAATAAATTCACAAAAAGGCCAATTTGATTATTATGGGGTGAAATTGTTGAAGTGTCAAAAAGGCTAAATCGATCATTCTGATTGGTGAACCAGGCCTGTGACTCAAATATGCAAATGAAGATGACGGTGAGACAAAGGTCAGCTCGAGATCAGAATTTTCACCACTAACCAACATTTTTTTGCAATTACCTTTATGAGATTCACAAATATTCAATTTGATCCTAGATCAGCAGAAACCAACTGCTTATCAGTAAACAGCAATCTGTCTTTGAAACAGCAAAAGAACGCCGATAGCCAACAACGACATAATTCTTTTTCAGAAAATCGCTGCCTCTTATAAAGGACACAAAATAACCTTGGTTGAGGATAAAGGGGGGGGGGGGGGTGGGAGGGGGAAAGAGATGTCATTGAAAAAAAAAAGGCATTGAAAGAAAAAAATGTCATTAAAAAAAGTCATTGAAAAAAAAAAGAAAACAAGTCAGGAGACGACGATGGTTCACGAGCGACCGGTATTCAATGACAAAGGACGGACTGTAACCGAAACAGGCCCGGACAGGCCAGGCACGGAAATGTCAAAACGAAGGTTACTGACCTTGAAATGAGATAGAAAATAAAGTATAATCAGTTATGAGGTTAGTTAGCTACACAATACCGAAAATTCGGTGAAAAATGAAAAAAATAAAATAATAAATAAATAAATAAAATGAAAAAAAAAATGAAAAAATCGAGCTCCGTGGGGCTAGACACATGACATTGGCCTAACCAAATATCGAAACCCCTGTCAGATTCCACCAAACCCCTCGGAGAAGATGTAGCTTGAAATCGATTACCCCCTAAAAAGACATCTTTTGTCCAAAGTCCCCCTAAAAAGCCCACCACTTTTTGCACTTGTGTTAGTGTTGCAAAACCATTTGTCTCACTTGTGTTGGTGGTGCAAAATGGGCAATACGCCCATTCTCGGCAGGGCACAACTAGATCATGATATCAACCTCCCACCCAAGTTTCATCAAGATCGGATGATATCATTGGGTAGTTATGCTGCGGACAGGCAGACACACAGACAGACGCACACACATGACGAATATAGTGGTCACTTGATAACTCGTGAAGCAATACATATGTCATTGAAAAAAAACAGATGTCAAAAAGCAGGCCCTGAAAGAAGTAACCCAAGTTTTATTTAGGGAAGAGGCAAAACTGGCACAAAACATGGTGTCCCGATTCTGTTCAACGAAATCAACGACGTATTCTAATGTCCCTTCATCAGCAGAATGTCACTGCTTCTTTTGAAAGCGGTAAAATGACCTTGGGTCAGCAGAAAAGGAAAACAATGTTTTGCAAGACAAGTGGCCACCATGATTTAGGTAAACGGACAGCCACCACTGATCGGGAAAGATCCAGTCTGGAATTTGTTCAGCAGAAAGAGTGCTGCCTACAAAGTAGGACATTCCACTCGTATATATTTTCTGTGGACACAGTGTTCGGTTACTACCCAAGAGCGGCGGCTACCGAACCAAATTCGGGAAGACTTCCCTTCAATTCAGGAAGGAAGACATCTCAGTTCAGGAAGGAAGGAAGGAAGATCATACTGCCGAAGGGGAACTTACAACCCCCTATTTCTCAATAGTTGAAATCACTCAGGTGCATATACACAAATGAGGGAGGTATTGACAATAAATTCAGTGACTTTGAAATTTTAGTCACAAATTATGATCCAGACATACTAGGTTTCACAGAGACTTGGATAAATGATGTCCTATGTAATGCAGAGTTCCACTTGAATGGTTATAACATGCTCAACAGAGACAGATTAGGACATAAATGTGGAGGAGTCATTTTGTATGTCAGGGACAATATCAGAGGAACATTTGGACTTTGGACAACATCAGATTTGGACAACATCAAACATTTGGACAACATCAGAGGACTCCACTCTCTGCCGCTCCAAATCTCAACCCTCAGATCGACAGGCAGCAGCCTCTTCACTCTCTGCAGACCTGGACAATATCACAAACTGGTCAAACAAGTGAAACATATCTTTAAATCCTGACAAATCTCACGCACTCACTATGTCTCTCCGAAAAGATCGACTGGACAACCCTCCCATCTACTTTCTGAACAATCCTCTCCAATAAGTTCTGTCACTCAAGCTTTTGGGTCTCACTATCTGCCATGATCTTTCCTGGGAAAACCACACTTCCAAGCTGGCCTCCAAAGACAATCGCCGACTGGGCATCCTCCGTTGTGCGAAGTCCTTTCTGGGCACTGCTGAGCTCCTCACCACATACAAGGCTTTCATCCGCAGCTCAATGGAATACTGTTCTCCCCTATGGGCCGGTGCTCCTGCCTCACACCTAGCTCGGCTTCACGCTGTAGAAACCAAAGCTTTCAAAATAATTGGAATCTCCCACGATGAAGCTAACTCCGAGGGCCTTTCACTCACTCACCGCAGGCAGGTTGGTGGTCTTTCTGTCTTCTACTGACTCCTCGCCGGCTTTACTCCCCCTACTCTGTCCCCCAAATATTCCTGCAGGACGCACAAGATCTGCCAGCAACCATCTTCTGGTGAAACTGCCAAAATCAAGACTCTCGGCTCACCTTCACTCTTTCATTCTTCCCTCTGAAACAAACTCCCACACTCTCTTCAATCCCACTCCTCCCTCCAGGTCTTTAAAACAGCTGTTCACCACCATCTCTTATATTCCCCCATCCAAAACCTTGATCTTTTCTACCCCCGTCAAAACACCCCAAATCCGGCTCTTTCAATCCCAACTTTTTTCCTGAAATTCCTAGTCGTGTTCAATTGCTTTATACCGTCTACCTCTCCCTCCTTCCCAACCTTCCCCCTTCCACAGATCTACCGACGTCCCTGTTCTCTACGGTTGTTGTTCTTGTGTGCTTCCCTATCTCTTCCCCTCTTGTCTCCCGCTCCCTTCATTGTATGTTTTAAGTGTCTGTGCATGTTTTCATGTTCAATGTGTTAGCTCTTACACGAGCCTGTATACAAATAAATATACCTGTATAGTCTTTGTCTGTATACAAATAAATAAATAAATAAACTTAATTGTAATTTTTATAATTGTAATAAATAATTTATGAATTGTAATTTTGGGGGAAAACCTCCACGCCCCCGTAGACCTCTTTAAAACCCGACTTTTCGAATGCCGTGAACAAACTTTGGTATATCACGAGTGATGAAGGTTGTGGTCAGGTTTCACCCAAATTGTGTGTGTAGTTTCGGAGGAGAGAGCACATACCTATTTTAGGAGGTCAAACCCAATGCACACCGCCTTGAACCCCGACCTTTCCAATTCCGTGAACACACTTTGGTACATCATGTGTAGTAAAGGTTGTGGTCAAGTTTCATCGAAATAGTGTGTGTAGTTTCAGAGGAAAAAGCAAATTCCTATTTTGGGGGTTCAACCTGGACCCCTTTGATCCCCGGTAGACCCTCTTAGACCCCAAAAAATTTTTAATGTCGTAAAGAAACTTGAGTTGCTACATACCAAGTATCATTTTAGCCAAGTTTGGTTACAATCCCATCAGCAGTTTCAGAGGAGAAGTTGCAAGTGTTTACCGACTGACGAACGAATGATGCACCATCACATAAGCTCCCCGGAACTACATTCCAGGTGAGCTAAAATGATGCAAGTGCTGTATATAGTCAGTGTGGTGTAAGATAGTTGATGAATGAAACAAACGCACTCGTGTGGGAGTCATTTACTAACAGTGTAGAGAATGATATGCAATTGATGATTGGGTGTGTGAAAAAGACCAAATCGATCCGATTTTGGTGAAGATTTGAATATAGATTCGGATGTGAGAATTATTTAGTTTTTGAAGTGATTCTTCACCATTGAGTGATTGGGCTAAAACCGATATATAGCAAAATATCTCAAAAAGTTGTGGACGGATTTGAATGAAACTTGATGGACAGGTTGGGTGTGTGACACGATCGAATTTATATGTTAAATAGCATAAGAGGCCGTAGAGTGATGATTATGGGAGACTTTAACATGTCAAAGATTGACTGGGAATCTTTGACTGGTCATAACGCAAGAGATTTACATTTCATTCAAATACTGCAAGACAAATTGTGGATACAGCACATAAATGAAGCAACTACAGTTGAAGCTGTGTTTGACCGAGTAATCACTGCTGAAGAAAATTACATTAAAAACGTGTCCATCATGTGCCCTCTGAGTAACGGTGACCATGTGATTATGCAGTGGGATCTTAAGTTTGGACCACTGGCAACGAACGCATTGTGTATTGATGCAAAACCTCTTCAAAGCCGACTATACAAAGATGGCCAACAAACTGAAACAGATCGACTGGGACTCCATATTGCCAGATTGCAAAACGGAGAAAACTTGGCAAACCATCAAGTCTCATATTGGTAGAATCAAAATGCAACATGTTCCACTAAAATGAAAAAAAAAACAGAAGACACGAAAAGACAAGTGGATGACAAGAAAAGTACTGAGGATGGCGAGAAGAAAAAGGAAGGCATAGAGGGTATTCCGTAATACTCAACAAACTAGAGACAAAGTGAGGTATGTCTAGCTGCAAAAGACTGTCAATATCAGATTAAAGAGGCAAAAGGAGTTGTAAAAGGAAGCTGGCAAACAATTTAAAGACCGACCCCAAGTCATTTTTACCTGCGATGTGTTGCAGATCTAGAAGTCCTCTGCATAGTTGTTGTTGTTGGGAGTCGATTTTTGAAATGGGTACCCATTGGTCGTACAGCTGTCGGACCCCACCCACATATGTTGCTTGACTCCACCCACCATGGACAGGGCACCCAGAGGAACTAATATGGCCGCCATCTTGGCTTTCTGGTGGGCCGAAGACATCAGGCCTGTAGGCCTCTGCCGATTATTCCCTGCCCAGGTTTGTTGCGTCAGATTTCCTCTGGCTTTGTTTGGGTTGAGTGATCCTCCAAACGTGGTGCCCTGAAAAATCGAATCAATGTCGATAAAAAACATTATTAAGGTTTAATAAAGAATGTCAGCATGCACAATATGAACCGCCTTTAGAGGCCATTTTTCCCCACAGAGCAGGGGTTGGTCTTTTTTGGGCACCGTGGTCCCCTTTTTGAAGCAATGTTTTATGGACCGGATGCCCTTCCTGCCACCAACCCTGTTAGTCGCCTCTTGCAACACACATGGAATTACCAGTGAACTGGTACTCAATTTGCCGACCTCGGAAGGATGACAGGCCAAGTCAACCCCCCTGGCATTAATTCAGCGATCGACCGGGATTCAAACGCGAAGATCCGAGGATCCCAAGCCGGCACCGTAACCGCTAGCCCAACACCAGGCTAAATACTGAGTGAATGCTGGGAAGAAAATAACAAAAATACTCAGCAAAACATTTTCCTAGAAACTCCTAAAGCAGCAACTTTACGCTCTGCTAAGTGTACTAGAAGCACCGTTAGAAACTGGGATTTGAACCCAGGATCCTAGGCTGGCACCCCCAAACGCTAAGCCAACACCAGGCTTAGCATGCACAATATGCCGGCTCGATAAAAACAATAGAATTGTGTAATTTTTGAATGGTCCCATATTGGGGTTAAACAATCCGCGACCGTGCGAAGAATCAGATCGTTCTGATATAACTGTGGTGGAGGCTGTCATGGATGAGAGGTGTCAAGTTAATCTTTCAATTGCGCATTAAATGCATGTTTCCCAATCGCCCGTTACCGGATTTTGTCACAGGTTGTGGCCACAGTGTGGTTATTCTTGTAACATACATGTGTGTACATCTGGAAATCATAGAAAATACAGGGCTTGCCCGATCTCCACCAAATTTTGCATATGTGTTGATTGTGTTGGTAGTTAGTCCGCAGGGTCAGGTCATAGGAACAAACAAGTTTTTTAAAACCCCCACTCCATCTCCCCTTGCAGGCTTGGGGCAAGACAACTTGCTAAGGCTTCCAAAGAGAATGGGTGTTTCCCAGTCAAATAAATGTGTCAAACCATCAAAACGACCTGATGTTAATGTACACGGTAATCATGTCTCCTTCTGGACGTCTTTAGTACAATATACAGATTTGGCATTTAATATGGAATATTTTTTTTTTCTTGACTTGGGTTTACTTTCTTAACTCAGTATATCAATCTGGTGAGTATCTTTTACACTTTGGTGATTTATTTGTTAAAAGAACCATGTCACTGATTGTCTGTCGCAGCAAGAAGTCAACAACAGGATTATATCACAGGTGGCGTGGCAAAATGTACGGACAGGTGCATTTGACGATTGGCTTCACACTCGGCTATACAAGGGTTGTTGCGTTCTGTATTAGTGGAAAACAACAGCTGCATGTCTCCAAAAGTTATTGCCGCTTCCTCTGGAGATAGTCCGTCAACTCGACAATGCTGTTTGTCATGGAGTGGTGGCTTTTCGAAATTACGGCATGAAAGAGCGTGCTGTTGCTCGGCAGTATGGCATCACTCAAGGTCAGGTGTCAAAGATCCTGAAACGAAATGCTCAGAGGGGTGTCCCTACTCCAATACCGAGGCCAGGACGTCCCCGCAGAACCACAAGGAGGGATGATCGCCAGCTGCACCGGTTAGTCCGCAATGGCCGTACCAAGTCAGCTAATCGGTTTAGGGCTGAGTGGCAGCAACTGACAAATGTGCCTGTATCCAGAAGGCCAGTCAACCAACGACTGGTTCAAGCAGGCTATCGTGCCAGGCGTCCCCTGAGAAAGCCACGCCTGACCAGACAACACCACCAGCGCCGATTGCAGTGGGCCAGAGAGCACCGTCAATGGCAGCCAGGACACTGGAATCATGTGATCTTCAGTGACGAGTCTAGATTTCTGGTCTATCGTTAAGATGGCCGCGTCCGAGTGCGCAGACAAGTGCATGAAGCCTACAACAAAGATTGTATAGTGCCAAGAGTCCAAGCTGGAGGTGGTGGGGTGACCGTTTGGGCTGCTTTTCATGCAGGGGGCAAAACTGACCTGGTTGTTCTGAATGGAAACCTGAATCAGTTCAAGTGCAGGGCCATTCTGGAAGAAACATTGCTTCCATTTGCTCGTGCAGCCTTTCGAGGAAACTTTGTCTTCCAAGATGACAATGCGCAGCCTCATCATGCTCGCATGATCCAACACTTTCTTCCTGACCATGGTGTAGAGCATAGGGAGTGGCCTGCCATGTCCCCGGATATGAATCCGATAGAGAACTTGTGGGCAGAATTAACGTATCAAATCGACCACTTGGACCAGCAGCCGACCTCTGTGCGTGAATTGCAGCAGGCTATTGTCACTGCATGGCAAGGGATTCCTGTCCAAACCTTGGCAAATCTCGTGAACAGCATGCCTCAACGTGTACGTGCTCTCCTGAATGCTCGTGGGGGTTACACGAAGTACTTAACTGTAATTTTACTGTCCGTAATCCCAGTCGTAATTTAACTTTTGTTTTTGTTAAAAAAATTTTTGGCTAATGTGCAAAATAAAGAGATACTTCTGGAAAACGTACAGAAGTTTAACACAGTACTGTCCATGAATTGAGTTCGATATCAGTTTACATCACTTTCAAGGATCAATTTATTTGTTTCGAAATGTCAAATGTGCTTTTTGTTTCTTTTAAAGGTCACATTAACAAAATCTAGAATAATTTCAACATAATTCCAATGAACTTTTGGTTCTAAGACATCTTGAAAAGTAAGTTCACCCCCACAAAAAAAATATTCCATATTAAATGCCAAGTCTGTATATGTCCTCTTCAATCTCCACCCCACTCTCTGCCACTCCTATGACCTCGTTCCACCTGGTTGGCCGGTCATGACAGTGCTTATCGTGGAAGAAAAGACATCCAAGACGTTCGGATTCCGAGTTCAATCTTTATTCAACCGCAACTTTAAACCTAGTTTAACCCACTCAAACTCCCTGCTGGGAAACCCCATAATGGACAATCTCCCCATTAACCAAAGCTAAAGCATATTCACATATTATCAAACTAAACGCAAAATGGTGCCACTCTCTACAAGTGCAGGTTCAGAATCTCCAGTTGTTGCTCGGAGGGTGGGTGACACTCACACATTCTTGCCATGGGAGAGTACGGTGCCATTCCTCTCAAGTTGCAGGAGTTTTGTTTTTTAAATTGTCAGCAATAGCCATTTTATTTGCTTTTTCATCGCATTAGACACACTCCAAAAAGGCTCTCTCTCTCTGCCCGTTGGTCACCTGGGACATGCATAATGGGCTTTTCTATTGTCTAGGCCTTTCCTTGAACTTGTGTGGCGCTCTGACATCATTCATCTTTGGGTCTATTTTACAGTCAGGGCGATCGCTACTCGTGTCCTTTTGCCATATGCCATTTACTGACATTTGGCAATTGTGCGATAGCTGGCTTGAGGATGGTAATGAGACGGCTTCACCACTTTCCACAAATTCACATCAATGTGGAGGTGACTGTGCTTCCAGCTGTGAGGCTCCTGCTGTTTCTTGTGTCCTCTTGTATAATATATTATCCATTGATTTGCTGCTCACGTGTTGAACAAGATGTGTGGAAAGGTACAGTCGTGCACAAAAATATTGGCACCCTTGCACTTTTTTCAAATCACTCACAATTTTCTCTGATAACAAGTGGAAATTGACAAAAGTATTTTGTCTCCACAATTCATTATTTCACTGTTAATATTAGAGAACCTTTGTTTTTGATTCAGAACTTAATACATCCTTTTAAATCAGAAAATAAAAAGAAATGACATTGACAAAATGATTGACACCCGAGACTTAATATTTGGTAGCACGGCCTTTGGACAAAATAACACCAGTCAAGCGCTTCCTATAGCCAATAATGAGCTTCCTACATCTCTCTACTGGCAGTTTGGCTCACTCTTCTTGTGAAAACTGTTCCCGCTCTTCCAGATTTGAAGGGTGCCTTCTCCCAACTGCTGTTTTCAAATCTCCCCACAGGTGTTCAATGGGATTTAGATCTGGACTCATTGCTGGCTACTTCAGAACAGTACAGCATTTTGTCTTGAACCATTCATGGGTGCTTTTTTGAAGTGTGTTTGGGGTCATTGTCCTGCTGCAAGACCCATGACCTTCGACGGAGACCCAGCTTTCTGACACTGGGTTGAACATTGTGCTCCAAAATGCCTTGGTAATCTCCTGATTTCATGATGCTATGCATCAATGTTCCCAGTTTTAATTCAATACACCCAGTGCCAGAGGCAGCACAGCAACCCCAAAACATCACTGAACCTCCTCCATGTTTAACTGTACGTAAGGTGTTCTTTTCTTAGAAGGCTTAATTTTGTTTTCTGTAAACATAAAGATGTGCTTTACCAAAAAGCAAATATGGACTCATCTGACCAAAGGACATTCTCCCAGAAGGATTTTGGCTTGTTCAGGTGTGTTTTGGCAAATTCCAGTCAGGCTTTCTTTGCAGTGGGGTCCTCCTGTGGGTCCTACAATAGAACCCCCTTTCATTGAGTTGTTGATGGATGGTGCAAGTTGAAACTGTTGTACCTTGTGTCTGAAGGTCAACTTGAATCTGTTTGGCAGTTGATCGAGGTGCTTTCTCCACCATTCGAACTTCTTCGCTGCAATCTTCGATCAAGTTTTCTCTTGCGGCCAAGTCCAGGGAGGTTGCCTGCAGTTCCATGGGCCTTAAACTTCCTGATGACATTGCGTACGGTGGACACAGGAACGTCAAGGCCTCTGGAGATGGACTTGTAGCCTTGAGATTGTCCACGCCTGGCTACAATCTTGTGTCTGACCTCCTCAGACAATTCTCTGGTTTTCTTTCTTTTCTCCATGATCATTGTGGTGCACACAGTGACACAAAACATCAGAATGACTCCTTTTCTCTTTTCAAACTGGTTGAATGAGTGATTTTTATGTTGCAGCTACCTGCAACTCACCATAGGTGAGTTCAATTTCAAAGTAAAGGAGAATCACCTGCTTGAAATCTAATTATTTCTGACAACTTCTAAACGGTGCCAATAATATTGTCCGGGCTATTTTAGGATTTCTGTGTGGAATAAGCTAAGATTTAGTAATTTTCTCACATTTTTTGATTTGTTCCACTGCAAACCAAAGAAATACATATGAGGATACCAAAATATTTTTTAATTTCAACAATTATCTGGAAGAAATGGTGCATTATTTGTAAAAAGTACAAGGGTGCCAATATCTTTGGCTGTATACGGTGATGGAGGATGGGAGGGGTTCATCCTCACCTTCAGATTTGGAACTTCCATGACATTTGGTCTTTTTCATTCCTTTCTTCACCTCTTGCTCCTCCTACCCCTAACTCCCTCATTTTGGGTTTTCTCTTGTGCTGTTTCTTCATTTTAACTTTTATTAAAATAGATGTAGGAGTACAATGAGGGTGGGACATGGGCTTCCCCTTTGGTCACAGTATGGGGTTTCTAATCCTGCAATTAATTTGGAATTGGTCACTGGCTATGACACCAATACAAATTTTTATTATGGACCCTCGGAATCAAAAAGCTACATCTATCAAACAAGCAGTTTCAAGTGGAGCACCTCACTGCCATTATAACGATATGAATTGATGATCCATTTGCCTTTTTACCACCCACATCGCTACCACGTTTAAATTCCATGTGGGCACTGGCAACTTGCAAGTATCGACAAATACTTATGGTGATGTCTGCTAATTGATAGCCTTGATAGGAACTGTCCCACTCATGAAACATGGAACGGTCCGCATACTCTGTGCCCTTGCCCTCAACCTGACAGTGAACGCGATGCTCGTGAATTGATGTGAGGCTCATGGAGGAGCTTGTACGCAAACCGCATGGAGGACAAACAGATGAGTAGGCGACATTGTACTGCCATATGAATTACAAGGACATTCGTCGACAAAGGCACGGTCTATAAGATTTAAACAAGTGCCCAGACAGTCTCCAAACCCTTGTATGTGTTATATTTCTCATTCATATGTTATTGTTCTTTCTATTGGTGCTTATGTTTCTCCTCGATCATTTCAATATTAACTAGAACAGCACTCAGTAGCGAGCATCCCTTTGCCTGGTTGGCCATATAACTCAATGGTGGAGAATCACTTTTAAAATTCGAATAGCTGGATCCGGATCCGGATCGTCAACAAAATTGAATCGATTCCTCCTTGCCACACAAACAACCTGTCCAACAAGTTTTGTCCAAATCCATCCATAACTTTTTGAGATATTCTGCTATATATCGTTTTGGCCCTATCTCCCAATGGTGAGGAATCGCTTTAAAAAAATCAAAGAATTCTCATATCCGAATCCACATTCAGATCTTCACCAAAATCGAATCGAATCGACCTTGTCAGACACCCAACCGGTCCACCAAGTTTTGTCCAAATCCGTCCACAACGTTTTGAGATATCCTGCTATGTATCGTTTTTGGCCCACTCTCCCAATGGTGAAGAATCACTTTAAAATCTTACTAGCCGGATGCGAATCCAGATCTTCACCAAAATCGAATCATTTCGTCCTTGTCACATACGCTACATCTCTGCCAAATTTCGTCCAAATCCTTCAACAACGTTTTGAGATATTTTGTTCACAAACGGATAGATAAATGGACAGACAAGCAGACAGACAGGGGCGAAAACATAACCTCCATCCACCTTTTGTGGCGGAGGTAATTATTCACATCTGCAGTGACAAAGTTGTCTTCAAGTGCTGCCAATTCCAGCATGTTTGTTTTAATTGGCATTGTCAGTCCGATTAATTTAAATGTGTTTAATGCATGAGGCTTGCAATTATCTATCTATAATTCCAGTAATCTCTGTACGTTTGTACGTCTGTACGTCTGTACGTTTGTCTGTGACCGCTGTTTCTCGACAACTACCGGTCCGATATACTTGAAACTTGCCAGGTATATTGCTGGGGACCCGAGGATGTGCCTTTTCAAGGTTTGAAATTAATCGGACAAGTACTTACCGAGCTATGGCGATTTAGCCGTTCGCCGTTCGCTTTGCCGTTGCGAATGGACCAAACCATTCATGTAAATAGAGGGGGGGGGGGGGTTCTGTGGTCGTTCGCTTTGGCTTTGCGAATGGACCAAACCATTCATGTAAATAGAGGGGGGGGGTTCTGTGGTCGTTCGCTTTGGCTTTGCGAATGGACCAAACCATTCATGTAAATAGAGGGGGGGGGGGGGGTTCTGTGGTCGTTGCGAATGGACCAAACCATTGTTTTTTTTTTTGCAGTTTTTTTTTTTTTTGCAGTTTTTTTTTTTTTGCAAGGAACGGGCACCCACGTACGGGCACGTCCTAGCTTATATATAGTACGGGCATGCCCTAGTATAAATAAAGATTAAAAAGAGATCATTCCTGATTTGACGACTATTAATGCAGAGGGCACTTTAAAAACCAAATTTCCTACATGGTGTAGCCTGAGTTGAACCAGCTAGCCATCTTTGTAATGCAACATGAATCATGAGTCTCCCTAATGTAATCTGCATTACTGTCAATTCAAACTCAAGAACAAAAGCCTTCATTGAATTGGGTTCAGGTGGCATCAGCAGGTGCATTTAAATTCGTATTGCTCCAACATCCATTGTGAGAACGTTGTCCATGTGGAACGGTGAGCATCCCTATATTATGCACCTGCATGGTATTAGGCTAATCTCCATGACAAACACTTGAATAATTTTGTCTTCACATCACGTGTTTAGTGTGAGTCACCATTGTGCTGAGCTTTCCATAATGATGATGTCAAAGAGTATCTCTGCCATGCTTGTAGCGAGTGATTGTGGGGGGTAAGAGTGGGGTTAGAATGTAGGTGCACAGGGGACATAATCTGAATGGTTCAAAAGGTGAAAGAGTAGATGCAGCTAAATGGAGGAAGAGCATAATTTTATTTGTACACTATACACTCTTCCTGTTAATGAAACATGGGCATGATCATAAGACACAGTGCCTTCAGAAAGTATTCACACCCTTTGACTTTATTCTTATTTTGTTGTGTTACAGCCTGAATTGAAAATTGATTTAATTGAGATATTTTGTCATTGATCTACACATAATACCCCATAATGTCTGTGAATATTTTTTTATTTTAGAATTTTTTGCAAATTCATTAAAAATGAAAAGCTGAAATGTCTTGAGTCAATTAGTATTCAACCTCTTTGCTATGACACTCCAAATTGAGCTCAGTTGCATCCAATTTCCTTTGTTCATCCTTGAGATATCTCTACAACTTGATTGGAGTCCACCTGTGGCCAATTCTATTAATTGGGCATGATATAGATATAAACACACCTTTCCATAAAAGGTCCCACAGTTGACGGTGCATGTCAGAGCAGAAACTCTACCATGGAGTCCAAGGAACTGTCAGTAGAACGCCGAGATAGAATTGTGAGGAGGTATAGATCTGGGGTAAGAAGGAAAAGCTGAGAAACTGGGAAAGGAGGAAAAGCTGAGAAACTGGGAAAGAAGGACCTTGGTCAGGGAGGTGACCAAGAACCCAATGACCACTCTGACAGAACTACAGAATTCCTTGGCTTAGATGGGAGAACTTGCCAGAAGGACAACAGAGTACTTGCAGCACTTCACAAATCTAGGCTTCATGGGAGAGTGGCCAGACGGAAGTCACTCCTGAGAAAACAGCACATGACAGCTCACCTGGAGTTTCCAAAAAGGCACGTGAAAGAATCAAAGCATGAGTCAAAATATGCTGTGGTTTAATGAGACGAAAATTGAACTCTTTGGCATGAATGCAAAGCGCTACATCTGGCAGAAACCGAGCACAGCTCTTCACCCAACTAACAGCATCCCTACAGGAAGCATGGTGGTGGCAGCATCATGCTATGGGTATGCTTTTCAGTGGCAGGAATTGGGGGACTTGTAAGGATAGATGGAACCATGAATGGAGCCAAATACAGGCAAATCTTTGAGGAGAACCTGTTACAGAGTGCAAAGGTCCTTAAACTGCAGCAAAGATGTACATTCCAACAGGACAATGACCCCAAGCATTGAGCCAAAGCAACACTGGAATGGCTTCGGAACAAGAATGTGAAAGTCCTTGAGTGGCCCAGCCAAAGTCCAGACTTTAATCCCATTGATAAATCTGTTGAAAGACTTGAAGATTGCTGTTCACCGACGCTCCCCATCCAACTTGACAGAGCTTGAGCAAATCTGAAAAAATTGGAGAAACTTCCCAAATCCACATGTGCAAAGCTGATACAGACATACCAAGAAAAGTCGAAGGTGTAATCTCTGCAAAAGGCGCTTCTACGAAGTATTGACTCGGGGAGTTGAATACTTATGTAAATTAGATATTTCTGTATATCATTTTTTACTATTTTGTAAAAATTTGTTTTCTTTTTGCATGGATCTGTTTTTTTTCTTTTTCCCCTTACCCTTAAACATATTGAACTGAAACTTGGTACATGGCTTTATTATGATAAGTTACAGAACAAGTTCCGAGTTTCAGTGAATATCATCAATTTTCACAATTTGTTAAAAATGAAATTAAAAAATCCATTGGCACTGGTGGGAGACAAGTTGCCTACTTGTTCATTTTAGCTTCAGTTGCCCAAATTGCATTGCAAAGCAAGTTTTCCTCTTATTTGTTTTTCTTTTTTGCTTGGCTGTTCTTGATGATTTTTTGAATGGCTTGGAATTTCCATCTTTGCAAAGAAGAGTAGCGAGGAGGTTTTATCACCTTTATTAATTGCCAAATTGTTATCATTGTTGCTGCATTTCTTTAGTGTTATCTGTGTTGCTCCCTGGGCCATAAATTTGATGCTCAGGTGTGGTATTGTTGGTGCTTTGGTGTGGTGCTCAGCAGATGGGTATGGAGTTTCATTGCAGAAAAAACACTGGTGTTGGTGCATCACTTTGAGCATTATTTTGTTTTTATTATTGGACAATGTAAGTACTATTACTCTTTCAAACTAGAACAGCACTCAGTAGAGAGCATACCTCCACCTGGTTGGCCATATTACTCAATGGTGAAGAATCACTTTAAAAGTTATACTAACTGGATCCGGATCCAGATCTTCACCAAAATTGGATCGATTCTTCCTTGTCACGCACACAACCTGTCCAACAAGTTTCGTCCAAATCCATCATTATCTTTTTGAGATATCCTGCTGTGTATCTGTTTTGGCCATATCTCCCAATAGTGAAGAATCACTTAAAAATTCTACTAGCCGGATCCAAATCCGGATCTTCACCGAAACTAATCATTTTGTCCTTGTCACATATGCTACATCTCTGCCAAATTTCGTCCAAATCCATCCACAACGTTTTGAGATATCTTTTTCACAGACAGACAGACAGACAGGGGTGAAAATATAACCTCCATTCACCTTCAGTGGCAGAGGTAACAATCTCTGGAGAACCCAGTCAAGGGCATCTTTCAAATTAATAACTATTATTGTTTACATAAATACCCTGCAGCAACATAACACAAAGCATAGTCTCATTTGAAAATCGAAAAAAAATAGCCAGATGCACTTGCATTTGGCCCAACATTAAGCCTCGTTGGACCAGTCTTTGGGGGAATTTTTGTATACAAAGTCGAGGCTCATGGAAGAGCTAGAACATAGAATGGATCAAGACGTCACAGAACAAAAGGAACAGAAGAAAGAGAGAGGAAACCTACTAATCACAGGACTGAAAGACAAAATCGAGAAAAACTTGGAGATTGAGGTACAAAATACAGGATGTGGGGAAAATGAGGGCTATGGTAGGACACGTGGTGTGAAAGATGTATACAGAAACAAACTCTCAGAAAAAAATGGGAATTTGGAATGAGGTGTTTGGGGAATGGGGGGGGGGGGGGGTTAATGTGGGTTAAAAAAGATCATGGTTTTTGATGGAGAATGATGGTGGTGAACAGACGCGTGGAAGATCTGGAGAGAAGGATGACATGGGAGAGAATATGGAAGTTTGTTCCACAGGTGGAGAAAAAAAAGAGGAACGAATGAGTGGTGGTCATGACATGAAATCAAATCCAAAGTAATAACATGAAATTAAATATAGGCACAAAAGGAGCAGAGTTGCCCTTTGATAATCTGGAAACATCGGCAAAGAAATTGGCTGACGTTTTTTTTTTGCTAACTTTGATTTAGGAATTTAATTATAGGAGCTATTTTTGGTAACGAACTCAAGTGAAGGCTTGCAGCGTGTTTGCAGAATTAATGAATTCTAGCAAGTATACGCATCCATTACAATGTAATTTACAGAACTCTGTTTACAAATAACTGCCCCCAAGGTGAGGTAAAGTGTGTGTAATTTTTCTCTCTTCCACTAGATTCACAGACAAGGACAAATTAAACAGAAGACATCAATGCACTTGAACATTAATTAAAAAAGACATTATTAAACATTGGAAAAGTCAACACAATATATGGGATTGGGACTGGGATCATCACGAGCCGTGCGCTCAGATAGAAACAACAAACAGGTCATGGTGTTGCCCTTACCATTGAAAAAGAAATCTTGATGCAATCCCATTTAAGATGCATTCTCAATCATATGTTGTAGAAAAGTTCAGTAAAAATAAGTCTTTTTAAAAAAAAAATGGACTAAGGCTCATAATAGAGCTGACGCGCGCACACACACACACACACACACACACACACACACACACACACACACACACACACACACACACACACACACACACACACACACACACACACACAAATGAGACAAATACTTAACACAGCCACTGAGCTTGGGAGAAGTGCTGTCACTAACGTCACTTCCTTGGATACTCTGGGTACCAGCGACGTCATAACAATGGCACCACTTTTCTCACCGTACTCAGCAGGGCATTTCCTCAAGAGGAATTTCCTCCTCCCCATGGATGCCAACCGATGGGCATTCTCCATGCTCAATCCTTTTCAAGCAAGGAAGCAGCACGTACCATTTTTAAAGTCGTTGGTATGACTCGGCCAGGGTTCAAACTGCTGACCTCCCAGACTGGGAGCAGATGCTCCAACCATTACACCATAATGAATAATTATGAATAATAATTACACCATAATTATGAATAAATAACAACAATGAATCACTGTATCGCTGGATTGTCAGAAGCATGCTATTCAAGTTTCTTTGAAACATGAAAAACAATGATCGCTTCAGCTTGGGTTTTGCCCTTAAACATTTTTATAATCCAAACAATGTAATGAACTCTGCCACACTTGAGATTGGAATCGACTTTTTGTGGGTGTGGTTGGATGAAAGCCACGCCCTATCATTTTATTTACATAAGAGGCATTTTCTCTTCTGATCATGAATGCATATTCTGACCATGGCTACATATAGAATATGTACCCTGCATGAAAACAGTAACATTTGATCACACCGAGATTTCTTTAGTAATATGGTTGTGAATAAATTTCAAATATCCCTAGATTGCCGTTTACACAGTTATTTTTTCACAGGTATTAAAAGTAATGGGGATTGTCCAACATCGAGCAGCACATCTTTATTTATGTTGATTCTTGATTTATGATTTATTTTGGGTCAGGTCAGTCTTTTGGGACTGCCACTAGTAACATGTAACACAGTACTACCTGCCGCATGGTCGGGTTGTCGTCGACTAAACCGACACCCCGCACTGGCTTTGCTAGTGGAGAGGGTAACTGTGACACATCTGCCAGGACCAAACACAACAACTGGCAAAGGGTGGATGGCCATCAACGGCCATCCAGTAAGGAGATGGTGTCTCCGAAAAAAACAACATCTAAACTTCATCAATTTTTGCGGCACAAACCACGTCATCTATGGGTCATTTTAATTTTCCTGCAGGAAGAAAATAATAATAACTAGAAAGAGCAATCAGAGATTGCAGACCATTGCCACGACATATTTTCAGTTGTTTTTAAGACTTTTATGTTAAAACAAATAGAACGGCCGAACCACGTGACCAATGACGTCATCGTTATTTTTTCCTCCACCAAATTACCCATAGATGATGCTCAATAAATTTCATCTTTATCGGATGACGTTTTGTATTTGTCGAGTGACGTCATAATGGAGGCACCTATGACATAATCATTAACATATTTTATTCCCCATGGAGAGTTCTTTACAATGAGCCATGTCTCAATTTTTTCTATGCAGCGCTTTCAGAGATATAGAGGCACAATTTTTTTCGGTTTTTACAATATGGTGGCCATACCACGTGACATATCACGTCATATTTATAATTTAAAAATTATACAGGTGGAGTTGCACCGATGGTGAAAATTTCCTGTCAATCGGACTAACGGTTGCAGAGAAAATCATATTTATTCTGTGCGGACAAATAAACAGACAAACAAACAAAGGACTCAAATGCAATACCCTCTCCCCTTTGCGGCGGTAATAAAAGTAATAATAATAGTAATAATAGTTTTTTAAATGGTGGTTTAGTATTCCTGGGTGTCTAAGAAACTCTGCAGTACCATTAAAGATTGGGCGGCCAATTGCAGCAACAAAACCTACAACAGCAATAAATAAGTCTCCCCCTATCCTATGGGAGTGGAGTTGGGTTAGGGGTGGGGGAGGCTAAAATTTAAAAAATACAGCACATACCACATCTCAAACAATAATATATAACAAATAGTAACACCAAAACAATATATATAGATATATATATATATATAATATATATAAATATATATATATATATATATACTATAATATTATAATAGCCGTAGATGATTCTGTCTGTCTGTCTGTCTGTCTATCTGTTGGGTGTCTGTCCGGGGTGTGGCTTACTCGGTTTTGCAGAGTAGCTCCACCCATAGCTCCACCCATTCTGGGAGTGGCTATAAACAAATATCCACCATTTTATTAACTCGCATAGCTTTGAGTCCTGTTTTGTAGGCCCGTGGTGTCTTGCTCTCCCCCAGTTTTATTTCAAATCAAATTCGATAAATCATTTCATTTTTCACAGTCGCTAACATAGTTTTAGACTCGGTTGAAAAAAAACGGGAAGAAAATCCGATGAAAGTTGCCGTTTATAGAACGAAATGAATTCTCAAAGGCCTGTAACTTCAAGGCCATTGAGTCTCTCTCACGCCTTTATCTCCAATCTAACTCACCATATGATTTCATTTTTATCGATGGTTTTACTTTTAGACTCGGTGTCAGCAATAATTGAGACAATCCACACACGCGGGAAAATGCAGATATATTTTTTAAAATCGCGTCATGGTGTATCATACACCGCCCAACATGACACCGCCGGCAATGTGTCGATATATATTAAAAATTCGCTTTTGCTTTTCCGTTATGATATATTACTATTTCGTTTGATGATAGTCGTCACAAAAACGTCAACAATGATGCCGACATATATTTCTTCGTTTTTATTTCATTCAACATATTAGCCGGAAGTAAAATATGTTTCAGGAAATTACCGAGAGATATTTCTTCGTTTTTTTTATTAGTTATGTGCGCATACACTTTAAATAGGTTTATTTGAAATCTTTAATTTTCCACAAACATTCCACACACGCGGGAAAATGCAGAGATATATTTTTTAAAATCGCGTCATGGTGTATCATACACCGCCCAACATGACACCGACGGCAATGTGTCGATATCTATTTTAAATTCGATATATCATTTCATTTTTCACAGTCGCTAACATAGTTTTAGACTCGGTTGAAAAAAAACGAGAGAAAATCCGATGAAAGTTGCCGTTTATAGAACGAAATGAATTCTCAAATGCCTGTAACTTCAAGGCCATTGAGTCTCTCTCACGCCTTTATCTCCAATATAACTCACCATATGATTTCATTTTATCGATGGTTTTAGAGTCGGTGTCAGCAATAATTGAGAACATTCCACACACGCGGGAAAATGCAGATATATTTTTTAAAATCGCGTCATGGTGTATCATACACCGCCTAACATGACACCGACGGCAACGTGTCGATATATATTAAAATTCGCTTTTGCTTTTCCGTTAAGATATATTACTTTTTCGTTTGATGACAGTCGTCACAAAAACGTCAACAATGATGCCGACATATATTTCTTCGTTTTTATTTAATTCAACATTATTAGCCGGAAGTAAAATATGTTTCAGGAAATTACCGAGAGATATTTCTTCGTTTTTTAAAATTAGTTATGTGCGAATACACTTTAAATAGGTTTATTTGAAATCTTTAATTTTCCACAATATAATTTACTTGCCATTTATCATTTGATGATTACGAGACAAATTCCTCTTGAGGATCGTGACAATTCATGCGCTTGCGTGGAAACATCTATTTCCAAATGAATGAGACGATCGATGAAGAACGCAGACTTGAACAGGATGCAGCAAGAAAACGAATGAGACGGGGCGAACGAGTCCATCGACGAACGTCAATGCAAACTTGCGGGGTCACCCGTGGGAATCCCACGGGCATGGATGTGTGTGACATTTCGACATATTGAGTTAGATGCTGCACATTCATTTATACAAAATGGTTACTGGCAAGTCATCAGATCCAGAAATGGTGTAAAAACCACCGTTTAGAGGCCATTTTTCCCCCGCAAAGCGGGGGTTGGCCTTTTCGGGGACCGTGGTAGTTGTTGTTTTTTTTGTCCCCTTTTTGAAGCAATGTTTTACGGCCGGATGCCCTTCCTGACGCCACCCCTTTTTGCCCGCCTTCAACGACAAACAGGGAATTACCAGTGAACTGGTACTCAATTAGCCGACCTCGGAAGGATGACAGGCTGAGTCAACCCCCCCTGGCATTAATTCGGCGATCGACTGAGATTCGAACCCAGGATCCTAAGCCGGCACCCCTAGCCGCTAGCCCAACACCAGAAATGGTGTCATGAACACAATTTATTTACGCACAAGCACAAAAGCAAGACGGGCCGATTTCCGATTCCGACGGGCCGACGGGCGAGACGGGCCGATTTCCGATTCCGACGGGCCGATTTGGAGCAAGAAAAAGAACGAGACGGTGAGAAAAAGGAGAGAAACGAGACGGGGAAAGCCGATTGGAGAGGCGAGTGAGGCGCGATTGGAGAGGAGTGTGAGGCGCGATTGGAGAGGAGTGTGAGGCACGATTGGAGAGGAGTGTGAGCGTGATTGGAGAGGAGTGTGAGGCACGATTGGAGAGGAGTGATTGGAGGGAGTGTGAGGCACGATTGGAGAGGAGTGTGAGGCACGATTGGAGAGGAGTGTGAGGCGCGATTGGAGAGGAGTGTGAGGCGCGATTGGAGAGGAGTGTGAGGCGCGATTGGAGAGGCGTGTGAAGGATTGGAGAGGAGAGGAGTGTGAGGGATTGGAGAGGTGAGGGATTGGAAAGGAGAGGGATGTGAGGGTTTGGAGAGGAGAGGAGTGCTAGATGGAGAGAGGAGAGTGTCAGGTGCAGACAGGAGAGTGTCAGGTGGAGACAGGAGAGTGTCAGGTGGAGAGGAGTGAGGGGTCACATATTATGTGAAATAACTAAATTGTGTTCATCACACCATTTCTGGATCTGATGACTTGCCAGTAACCATTTTGTAAAAATGAATGTGCAGCATATAACTCAATATGTCGAAATGTCACACACATCCATGCCCGTGGGATTCCCACGGGTGACCCCCGCTAGATCGAGTAGATCGCTAGATCGAGACGATCGATGAAGAACGCAGACTTGAACAGGATGCAGCAAGAAAACGAATGAGACGGTGCGAACGAGTCCATCGACGAACGTCAATGCAAACTTGCGGGGGTCACCCGTGGGAATCCCACGGGCATGGATGTGTGTGACATTTCGACATATTGAGTTAGATGCTGCACATTCATTTTTACAAAATGGTTACTGGCAAGTCATCAGATCCAGAAATGGTGTAAAAACCACCGTTTAGAGGCCATTTTTCCCCGCAAAGCGGGGGTTGGCCTTTTCGGGGACCGTGGTAGTTGTTGTTTTTTTGTCCCCTTTTTGAAGCAATGTTTTACGGCCGGATGCCCTTCCTGACGCCAACCCTTTTTGCCGCCTTCAACGACAAACAGGGAATTACCAGTGAACTGGTACTCAATTAGCCGACCTCGGAAGGATGACAGGCTGAGTCAACCCCCCTGGCATTAATTCGGCGATCGACCGAGATTCGAACCCAGGATCCTAAGCCGGCACCCTAGCCGCTAGCCCAACACCAGAAATGGTGTCATGAACACCATTTATTTACGCACAAGCACAAAAGCAAGACGGGCCGATTTCCGATTCCGACGGGCGAGACGGGCCGATTTCCGATTCCGACGGGCCGATTTGGAGCAAGAAAAAAGAACGAGACGGGAGAAAAAGGAGAGAAACGAGACGGGGAAAGCCGATTGGAGAGGCGAGTGAGGCGCGATTGGAGAGGAGTGTGAGGCACGATTGGAGAGGAGTGTGAGGCGTGATTGGAGAGGAGTGTGAGGCACGATTGGAGAGGAGTGATTGGAGGGGAGTGTGAGGCACGATTGGAGAGGAGTGTGAGGCACGATTGGAGGAGTGTGAGGCGCGATTGGAGAGGAGTGTGAGGCGCGATTGGAGAGGAGTGTGAGGCGCGATTGGAGAGGCGTGGTGAAGGATTGGAGAGGAGAGGAGTGTGAGGGATTGGAGAGGTGAGGGATTGGAAAGGAGAGGGATGTGAGGGTTTGGAGAGGAGAGGAGTGCTAGGTGGAGAGAGGAGAGTGTCAGGTGGAGACAGGAGAGTGTCAGGTGGAGACAGGAGAGTGTCAGGTGGAGAGGAGTGAGGGGTCACATATTATGTGAAATAACTAAATTCACACCATTTCTGGATCTGATGACTTGCCAGTAACCATTTTGTAAAAATGAATGTGCAGCATATAACTCAATATGTCGAAATGTCACACACATCCATGCCCGTGGGATTCCCACGGGTGACCCCGCTAGTATATATATATACTAGCTGAGGTACCCGGCTTCGCCCGGGTTGAATAAGAATAATACAAATATATGATGAAAAGAACATGTGTATTTTAGAGCAAGATCACAGTACATTTCCTACATGACGTTTTGTCAATTTTCAATTTCTCAAAGCCTCTTGGTATACAACATTTCTGGTTTTCTTACTTGGTGCCAAGACATAAAGATTGCTTGGTTTTCCAACCCTCGAGCAACCCACGTACAGTTGGCCATGGGAAGTACCCGGCATTGCCGGGCAGGGGAAGGGAGGGGAGGAGGGAAGGGGAGGGGAGGAGGAAGGGGAGGGGAACGGACGGGGGGGGGGAGGGGGAGGGGAACGGGGGGGGGAGGGGAGGGAACGGGGGGGGGAGGGGAGGGGAACGGGGGGGAGGGGGAGGGGAGGGGAACGGGGGGGGGAGGGGTGGAGAGGGTGGGAGGGGAGAAGAGGAAGGAGGGGGAGGAGGAGAGGGGGAGAAGAGGAGGGAGGGGGAGGAGGGAGAGGGGAGGGGGGCGAGGTGAGGGGGGAGGGGAGGGGGGAGGGGGGAGGGGAGGGGGGAGGGGGGAGGGGAGGGGGGAGGGGAAGGGGAGGGGAAGTGGAGGGGGAGGAGGGGAGAAGGAGGAGGGAGGGGGAGGGGGGAGGGGAGAAGAGGGAGGGGGAGGAGGAGAGGGAGAGAGGGAGGGGAGGAGCGAGGGGAGGGGGAGGAGGAGAGGGGAGGGGGGAGGAGGAGAGGGGAGGGGGAGGAGGAGAGGGAGGGGGGAGGAGGAGGAGAGGGGGGAGGAGGAGGGGAGGGGGAGGAACGGATAGCTTGGCAAGCGATAGCAGGATTTTTACTTTAATTTTTACCTCAATGAGGGCTATATATATAGTCCATGCTTGGAGCCTTCAAGTTCACCATAAAGTTTTTTAATGAAAAATAA
>NW_027619899.1:0-26887 GCF_964187855.1 Myxine glutinosa
CCACTTTTGCACTTGTATTAGTGTGGAAAAACCACTTTTCGCACTTGTGTTAGTGTTGAAAAACCACTTTTCGCACTTGTGTTAGTGTTGAAAAACCACTTTTCGCACTTGTGTTGGTGCAGGAAACCACTTTTGCACTTGTATTAGTGTGGATAAAAAACTTTTTGCACTTGTGATAGTGTTGAAAAACCACTTTTCGCACTTGTGTTAGTGTTGAAAAACCACTTTTCTCACTTGTGTTGGTGCAGGAATCCACTTTTGCACTTGTATTAGTGTGGAAAAAACACTTTTTGCACTTGTATTAGTGTGGAAAATCCACTTTTTGCACTTGTGATAGTGTTGAAAAACCACTTTTCGCACTTGTGTTAGTGTTGAAAAACCACTTTTCGCACTTGTGTTGGTGCAGGAAACCACTTTTGCACTTGTATTAGTTTGGAAAAACCACTTTTTGCACTTGTGTTAGTGTTGAAAAACCACTTTTCGCACTTGTGTTAGTGTTTAAAAACCACTTTTCGCACTTGTGTTAGTGTTGAAAAACCACTTTTCGCACTTCTGTTAGTGTTGAAAAACCACTTTTTGCACTTGTGTTGGTGCAGGAAACCACTTTTGCACTTGTATTAGTGTGGAAAAAACACTTTTTGCACTTGTGATAGTGTTTAAAAACCACTTTTCGCACTTGTGTTAGTGTTGAAAAACCACTTTTCGCACTTGTGTTGGTGCAGGAAACCACTTTTGCACTTGTATTAGTGTGGAAAAACCACTTTTCGCACTTGTGTTAGTGTTGAAAAACCACTTTTTACACTTGTGTTAGTGTTGAAAAACCACTTTTCGCACTTGTGTTAGTGTTGAAAAACCACTTTTTGCACTTGTGTTGGTGCAGGAAACCACTTTTGCACTTGTATTAGTGTGGAAAAAACACTTTTTGCACTTGTGATAGTGTTTAAAAACCACTTTTCGCACTTGTGTTAGTGTTGAAAAACCACTTTTCGCACTTGTGTTGGTGCAGGAAACCACTTTTGCACTTGTATTAGTGTGGAAAAACCACTTTTCGCACTTGTGTTAGTGTTGAAAAACCACTTTTTACACTTGTGTTAGTGTTGAAAAACCACTTTTCGCACTTGTGTTAGTGTTGAAAAACCACTTTTCGCACTTGTGTTGGTGCAGGAAACCACTTTTGCACTTGTATTAGTGTGGAAAAAAACACTTTTTGCACTTGCGATAGTGTGGAAAAAACACTTTTTGCACTTGTGATAGTGTTGAAAAACCACTTTTCGCACTTGTGTTAGTGTTGAAAAACCACTTTTTACACTTGTGTTAGTGTTGAAAAACCACTTTTCGCACTGGTGTTGGTGCAGGAAACCACTTTTGCACTTGTATTAGTGTGGAAAAAACCCTTTTTGCACTTGTGATAGTGTTGAAAAACCACTTTTTGCACTTGTGATAGTGTTGAAAAACCACTTTTCGCACTTGTGTTAGTGTTGAAAAACCACTTTTCACACTTGTGTTGGTGCAGGAAACCACTTTTGCACTTGTAGTAGTGTGGAAAAAACACTTTTCGCACTTGTGTAAGTGTTGAAAAACCACTTTTCGCACTTTTGTTAGTGTTGAAAAACCACTGTTCGCACTTGTGTTGGTGCAGGAAACCACTTTTGCACTTGTATTAGTGTGGAAAAAACACTTTTTGCACTTGTGATAGTGTTGAAAAACCACTTTTCGCACTTGTGTTAGTGTTGAAAAACCACTTTTCACACTTGTGTTAGTGTTGAAAAACCACTTTTCGCACTGGTGTTGGTGCAGGAAACCACTTTTGCACTTGTATTAGTGTGGAAAAAACACTTTTCGCACTTGTGTTAGTGTTGAAAAACCACTTTTCGCACTTGTGTTAGTGTTGAAAAACCACTTTTCGCACTTGTGTTGGTGCAGGAAACCACTTTTGCACTTGTATTAGTGTGGAAAAAACACTTTTTGCACTTGTGATAGTGTTGAAAAACCACTTTTTGCACTTGTGATAGTGTTGAAAAACCACTTTTCGCACTTGTGATAGTGTTGAAAAACCACTTTTCACACTTGTGTTGGTGCAGGAAACCACTTTTGCACTTGTAGTAGTGTGGAAAAAACACTTTTCGCACTTGTGTAAGTGTTGAAAAACCACTTTTCGCACTTCTGTTAGTGTTGAAAAACCACTTTTTGCACTTGTGTTGGTGCAGGAAACCACTTTTGCACTTGTATTAGTGTGGAAAAAACACTTTTTGCACTTGTGATAGTGTTGAAAAACCACTTTTCGCACTTGTGTTAGTGTTGAAAAACCACTTTTCGCACTTGTGTTGGTGCAGGAAACCACTTTTGCACTTGTATTAGTGTGGAAAAAACACTTTTTGCACTTGTGGTAGTGTTGAAAAACCACTTTTCGCACTTGTGTTAGTGTTGAAAAACCACTTTTCGCACTTGTGTTGGTGCAGGAAACCACTTTTGCACTTGTATTATTGTGGAAAAAACACTTTTTGCACTTGTGATAGTGTTGAAAAACGACTTTTCGCACTTGTGTTAGTGTTGAAAAACCACTTTTCGCACTTGTGTTAGTGTTGAAAAACCACTTTTCGCACTTGTGTTGGTGCAGGAAACCACTTTTGCACTTGTATTAGTGTGGAAAAAACACTTTTTGCACTTGTGATAGTGTTGAAAAACCAATTTTCGCACTTGTGTTAGTGTTGAAAACCACTTTTCGCAGTTGTGTTGGTGCAGGAAACCACTTTTGCACTTGTATTAGTGTGGAAAAAACACTTTTCGCACTTGTGTTAGTGTTGAAAAACCACTTTTCGCACTTGTGTTAGTGTTGAAAAACCACTTTTCGCACTTGTGTTGGTGCAGGAAACCACTTTTGCACTTGTATTAGTGTAGAAAAAACACTTTTTGCACTTGTGATAGTGTTGAAAAACCACTTTTTGCACTTGTGATAGTGTTGAAAAACCACTTTTCGCACTTGTGTTAGTGTTGAAAAACCACTTTTTGCACTTGTGTTGGTGCAGGAAACCACTTTTGCACTTGTATTAGTGTGGAAAAACCACTTTTCGTACTTGTGTTAGTGTTGAAAAACCACTTTTCGCACTTGTGTTAGTGTTGAAAAACCACTTTTCGCACTTGTGTTGATGCAGGAAACCACTTTTGCACTTGTATTAGTGTGGAAAAAAAACTTTTTGCACTTGTGATAGTGTTGAAAAACCACTTTTCGCACTTGTGTTAGTGTTGAAAAACCACTTTTCTCACTTGTGTTGGTGCAGGAATCCACTTTTGCACTTGTATTAGTGTGGAAAAAACACTTTTTGCACTTGTATTAGTGTGGAAAATCCACTTTTTGCACTTGTGATAGTGTTGAAAAACCACTTTTCGCCCTTGTGTTAGTGTTGAAAAACCACTTTTCGCACTTGTGTTGGTGCAGGAAACCACTTTTGCACTTGTATTAGTTTGGAAAAACCACTTTTTGCACTTGTGTTAGTGTTGAAAAACCACTTTTCGACTTGTGTTAGTGTTTAAAAACCACTTTTCGCACTTGTGTTAGTGTTGAAAAACCACTTTTCGCACTTCTGTTAGTGTTGAAAAACCACTTTTTGCACTTGTGTTGGTGCAGGAAACCACTTTTGCACTTGTATTAGTGTGGAAAAAACACTTTTTGCACTTGTGATAGTGTTGAAAAACCACTTTTCGCACTTGTGTTAGTGTTGAAAAACCACTTTTCGCACTTGTGTTGGTGCAGGAAACCACTTTTGCACTTGTATTAGTGTGGAAAAACCACTTTTCGCACTTGTGTTAGTGTTGAAAAACCACTTTTCGCACTTGTGTTAGTGTTGAAAAACCACTTTTCGCACTTGTGTTGGTGCAGGAAACCACTTTTGCACTTGTATTAGTGTGGAAAAAACACTTTTTGCACTTGCGATAGTGTGGAAAAAACACTTTTTGCACTTGTGATAGTGTTGAAAAACCACTTTTCGCACTTGTGTTAGTGTTGAAAAACCACTTTTCGCACTTGTTTTAGTGTTGAAAAACCACTTTTCGCACTTGTGTTGGTGCAGGAAACCACTTTTGCACTTGTATTAGTGTGGAAAAAACACTTTTTGCACTTGTGATAGTGTTGAAAAACCAATTTTCGCACTTGTGTTAGTGTTGAAAAACCACTTTTCGCAGTTGTGTTGGTGCAGGAAACCACTTTTGCACTTGTATTAGTGTGGAAAAAACACTTTTCGCACTTGTGTTAGTGTTGAAAAACCACTTTTCGCACTTGTGTTAGTGTTGAAAAACCACTTTTCGCACTTGTGTTGGTGCAGGAAACCACTTTTGCACTTGTATTAGTGTGGAAAAAACACTTTTTGCACTTGTGATAGTGTTGAAAAACCACTTTTTGCACTTGTGATAGTGTTGAAAAACCACTTTTCGCACTTGTGTTAGTGTTGAAAAACCACTTTTTGCACTTGTGTTGGTGCAGGAAACCACTTTTGCACTTGTAGTAGTGTGGAAAAAACACTTTTCGCACTTGTGTTAGTGTTGAAAAACCACTTTTCGCACTTTTGTTAGTGTTGAAAAACCACTGTTCGCACTTGTGTTGGTGCAGGAAACCACTTTTGCACTTGTATTAGTGTGGAAAAACCACTTTTCGCACTTGTGTTAGTGTTGAAAAACCACTTTTCGCACTTGTGTTAGTGTTGAAAAACCACTTTTCGCACTTGTGTTGTTGCAGGAAACCACTTTTGCACTTGTATTAGTGTGGAAAAAAAACTTTTTGCACTTGTGATAGTGTTGAAAAACCACTTTTCGCACTTTTGTTAGTGTTGAAAAACCACTTTTCTCACTTGTCTTGGTGCAGGAAACCACTTTTGCACTTGTATTAGTGTGGAAAAAACACTTTTTGCACTTGTATTAGTGTAGAAAATCCACTTTTTGCACTTGTGATAGTGTTGAAAAACCACTTTTCGCACTTCTGTTAGTGTTTAAAAACCACTTTTTGCACTTGTGTTGGTGCAGGAAACCACTTTTGCACTTGTATTAGTGTGGAAAAAACACTTTTTGCACTTGTGATAGTGTTGAAAAACCACTTTTCGCACTTGTGTTAGTGTTGAAAAACCACTTTTCGCACTTGTGTTGGTGCAGGAAACCACTTTTGCACTTGTATTAGTGTGGAAAAACCACTTTTCGCACTTGTGTTAGTGTTGAAAAACCACTTTTCGCACTTGTGTTAGTGTTGAAAAACCACTTTTCGCACTTGTGTTGGTGCAGAAAACCACTTTTGCACTTGTATTAGTGTGGAAAAAACACTTTTTGCACTTGTGATAGTGTTGAAAAACCACTTTTCGCACTGGTGTTGGTGCAGGAAACCACTTTTGCACTTGTATTAGTGTGGAAAAAACACTTTTCGCACTTGTGTTAGTGTTGAAAAACCACTTTTCGCACTTGTGTTAGTGTTGAAAAACCACTTTTCGCACTTGTGTTGGTGCAGGAAAACACTTTTGCACTTGTATTAGTGTGGAAAAAACACTTTTTGCACTTGTGATAGTGTTGAAAAACCACTTTTTGCACTTGTGATAGTGTTAACAAACCACTTTTCGCAGTTGTGTTAGTGTTGAAAAACCACTTTTCACACTTGTGTTGGTGCAGGAAACCACTTTTGCACTTGTAGTAGTGTGGAAAAAACACTTTTCGCACTTGTGTAAGTGTTGAAAAACCACTTTTCGCACTTCTGTTAGTGTTGAAAAACCACTTTTTGCACTTGTGTTGGTGCAGGAAACCACTTTTGCACTTGTATTAGTGTGGAAAAAACACTTTTTGCACTTGTGATAGTGTTGAAAAACCACTTTTCGCACTTGTGTTAGTGTTGAAAAACCACTTTTCGCACTTGTGTTGGTGCAGGAAACCACTTTTGCACTTGTATTAGTGTGGAAAAAACACTTTTTGCACTTGTGGTAGTGTTGAAAAACCACTGTTCGCACTTGTGTTAGTGTTGAAAAACCACTTTTCGCACTTGTGTTGGTGCAGGAAACCACTTTTGCACTTGTATTATTGTGGAAAAAACACTTTTTGCACTTGTGATAGTGTTGAAAAACGACTTTTCGCACTTGTGTTAGTGTTGAAAAACCACTTTTCGCACTTGTGTTAGTGTTGAAAAACCACATTTCGCACTTGTGTTGGTGCAGGAAACCACTTTTGCACTTGTATTAGTGTGGAAAAAACACTTTTTGCACTTGTGATAGTGTTGAAAAACCAATTTTCGCACTTGTGTTAGTGTTGAAAACCACTTTTCGCAGTTGTGTTGGTGCAGGAAACCACTTTTGCACTTGTATTAGTGTGGAAAAAACACTTTTCGCACTTGTGTTAGTGTTGAAAAACCACTTTTCGCACTTGTGTTAGTGTTGAAAAACCACTTTTCGCACTTGTGTTGGTGCAGGAAACCACTTTTGCACTTGTATTAGTGTAGAAAAAACACTTTTTGCACTTGTGATAGTGTTGAAAAACCACTTTTTGCACTTGTGATAGTGTTGAAAAACCACTTTTCGCACTTGTGTTAGTGTTGAAAAACCACTTTTTGCACTTGTGTTGGTGCAGGAAACCACTTTTGCACTTGTATTAGTGTGGAAAAACCACTTTTCGCACTTGTGTTAGTGTTGAAAAACCACTTTTCGCACTTGTGTTAGTGTTGAAAAACCACTTTTCGCACTTGTGTTGTTGCAGGAAACCACTTTTGCACTTGTATTAGTGTGGAAAAAAAACTTGTTGCACTTGTGATAGTGTTGAAAAACCACTTTTCGCACTTGTGTTAGTGTTGAAAAACCACTTTTCTCACTTGTGTTGGTGCAGGAATCCACTTTTGCACTTGTATTAGTGTGGAAAAAACACTTTTTGCACTTGTATTAGTGTGGAAAATCCACTTTTTGCACTTGTGATAGTGTTGAAAAACCACTTTTCGCACTTGTGTTAGTGTTGAAAAACCACTTTTCGCACTTGTGTTGGTGCAGGAAACCACTTTTGCACTTGTATTAGTTTGGAAAAACCACTTTTTGCACTTGTGTTAGTGTTGAAAAACCACTTTTCGCACTTGTGTTAGTGTTTAAAAACCACTTTTCGCACTTGTGTTAGTGTTGAAAAACCACTTTTCGCACTTCTGTTAGTGTTGAAAAACCACTTTTTGCACTTGTGTTGGTGCAGGAAACCACTTTTGCACTTGTATTAGTGTGGAAAAAACACTTTTTGCACTTGTGATAGTGTTTAAAAACCACTTTTCGCACTTGTGTTAGTGTTGAAAAACCACTTTTCGCACTTGTGTTGGTGCAGGAAACCACTTTTGCACTTGTATTAGTGTGGAAAAACCACTTTTCGCACTTGTGTTAGTGTTGAAAAACCACTTTTCGCACTTGTGTTAGTGTTGAAAAACCACTTTTCGCACTTGTGTTGGTGCAGGAAACCACTTTTGCACTTGTATTAGTGTGGAAAAAACACTTTTTGCACTTGCGATAGTGTGGAAAAAACACTTTTTGCACTTGTGATAGTGTTGAAAAACCACTTTTCGCACTTGTGTTAGTGTTGAAAAACCACTTTTTACACTTGTGTTAGTGTTGAAAAACCACTTTTCGCACTGGTGTTGGTGCAGGAAACCACTTTTGCACTTGTATTAGTGTGGAAAAAACACTTTTCGCACTTGTGTTAGTGTTGAAAAACCACTTTTCGCACTTGTGTTAGTGTTGAAAAACCACTTTTCGCACTTGTGTTGGTGCAGGAAACCACTTTTGCACTTGTATTAGTGTGGAAAAAACACTTTTTGCACTTGTGATAGTGTTGAAAAACCACTTTTTGCACTTGTGATAGTGTTGAAAAACCACTTTTCGCACTTGTGTTAGTGTTGAAAAACCACTTTTCACACTTGTGTTGGTGCAGGAAACCACTTTTGCACTTGTAGTAGTGTGGAAAAAACACTTTTCGCACTTGTGTAAGTGTTGAAAAACCACTTTTCGCACTTTTGTTAGTGTTGAAAAACCACTGTTCGCACTTGTGTTGGTGCAGGAAACCACTTTTGCACTTGTATTAGTGTGGAAAAAACACTTTTTGCACTTGTGATAGCATTGAAAAACCACTTTTCGCACTTGTGTTAGTGTTGAAAAACCACTTTTCGCACTTGTGTTGGTGCAGGAAACCACTTTTGCACTTGTATTAGTTTGGAAAAACCACTTTTTGCACTTGTGTTAGTGTTGAAAAACCACTTTTCTCACTTGTGTTAGTGTTGAAAAACCACTTTTCGCACTTGTGTTAGTGTTGAAAAACCACTTTTCGCACTTCTGTTAGTGTTGAAAAACCACTTTTTGCACTTGTATTGGTGCAGGAAACCACTTTTGCACTTGTATTAGCGTGGAAAAAACACTTTTTGCACTTGTGATAGTGTTGAAAAACCACTTTTCGCACTTGTGTTAGTGTTGAAAAACCACTTTTCGCACTTGTGTTGGTGCAGGAAACCACTTCTGCACTTGTATTAGTGTGGAAACAACACTTTTTGCACTTGTGATAGTGTTGAAATACCACTTTTCGCACTTGTGTTAGTGTTGAAAAACCACTTTTCGCACTTGTGTTGGTGCAGGAAACCACTTTTGCACTTGTATTAGTGTGGAAAAACCACTTTTCGCACTTGTGTTAGTGTTGAAAAACCACTTTTCGCACTTGTGTTAGTGTTGAAAAACCACTTTTCGCACTTGTGTTGGTGCAGGAAACCACTTTTGCACTTGTATTAGTGTGGAAAAAACACTTTTTGCACTTGTATTAGTGTGGAAAAACCACTTTTTGCACTTGTGATAGTGTTGAAAAACCACTTTTTGCACTTGTGTTGGTGCAGGAAACCACTTTTGCACTTGTATTAGTGTGGAAAAAACACTTTTTGCACTTGTGATAGTGTTTAAAAACCACTTTTCGCACTTGTGTTAGTGTTGAAAAACCACTTTTCGCACTTGTGTTGGTGCAGGAAACCACTTTTGCACTTGTATTAGTGTGGAAAAACCACTTTTCGCACTTGTGTTAGTGTTGAAAAACCACTTTTCGCACTTGTGTTAGTGTTGAAAAACCACTTTTCGCACTTGTGTTGGTGCAGGAAACCACTTTTGCACTTGTATTAGTGTGGAAAAAACACTTTTTGCACTTGCGATAGTGTGGAAAAAACACTTTTTGCACTTGTGATAGTGTTGAAAAACCACTTTTCGCACTTGTGTTAGTGTTGAAAAACCACTTTTTACACTTGTGTTAGTGTTGAAAAACCACTTTTCGCACTGGTGTTGGTGCAGGAAACCACTTTTGCACTTGTATTAGTGTGGAAAAAACACTTTTCGCACTTGTGTTAGTGTTGAAAAACCACTTTTCGCACTTGTGTTAGTGTTGAAAAACCACTTTTCGCACTTGTGTTGGTGCAGGAAACCACTTTTGCACTTGTATTAGTGTGGAAAAAACACTTTTTGCACTTGTGATAGTGTTGAAAAACCACTTTTTGCACTTGTGATAGTGTTGAAAAACCACTTTTCGCACTTGTGTTAGTGTTGAAAAACCACTTTTCACACTTGTGTTGGTGCAGGAAACCACTTTTGCACTTGTAGTAGTGTGGAAAAAACACTTTTCGCACTTGTGTTGGTGCAGGAAACCACTTTTGCACTTGTATTAGTGTGGAAAAAACACTTTTTGCACTTGTGATAGCATTGAAAAACCACTTTTCGCACTTGTGTTAGTGTTGAAAAACCACTTTTCGCACTTGTGTTGGTGCAGGAAACCACTTTTGCACTTGTATTAGTTTGGAAAAACCACTTTTTGCACTTGTGTTAGTGTTGAAAAACCACTTTTCTCACTTGTGTTAGTGTTGAAAAACCACTTTTCGCACTTGTGTTAGTGTTGAAAAACCACTTTTCGCACTTCTGTTAGTGTTGAAAAACCACTTTTTGCACTTGTATTGGTGCAGGAAACCACTTTTGCACTTGTATTAGCGTGGAAAAAACACTTTTTGCACTTGTGATAGTGTTGAAAAACCACTTTTCGCACTTGTGTTAGTGTTGAAAAACCACTTTTCGCACTTGTGTTGGTGCAGGAAACCACTTCTGCACTTGTATTAGTGTGGAAACAACACTTTTTGCACTTGTGATAGTGTTGAAATACCACTTTTCGCACTTGTGTTAGTGTTGAAAAACCACTTTTCGCACTTGTGTTGGTGCAGGAAACCACTTTTGCACTTGTATTAGTGTGGAAAAACCACTTTTCGCACTTGTGTTAGTGTTGAAAAACCACTTTTCGCACTTGTGTTAGTGTTGAAAAACCACTTTTCGCACTTGTGTTGGTGCAGGAAACCACTTTTGCACTTGTATTAGTGTGGAAAAAACACTTTTTGCACTTGTATTAGTGTGGAAAAACCACTTTTTGCACTTGTGATAGTGTTGAAAAACCACTTTTTGCACTTGTGTTGGTGCAGGAAACCACTTTTGCACTTGTATTAGTGTGGAAAAACCACTTTTTGCACTTGTGTTAGTGTTGAAAAACCACTTTTCGCACTTGTGTTAGTGTTGAAAAACCACTTTTCGCACTTGTGTTAGTGTTGAAAAACCACTTTTGCACTTGTATTAGTGTGGAAAAACCACTATCTGCACTTGTGTTAGTGTTGAAAAACCACTTTTCGCTCTTGTGTTAGTGTTGAAAAACCACTTTTCGCACTTGTGTTAGTGTTGAAAAACCACTTTTCGCACTTGTGTTAGTGTTGAAAAACCACTTTTTGCACTTCTGTTAGTGTTGAAAAACCACTTTTTGCACTTGTGTTGGTGCAGGAAACCACTTTTGCACTTGTATTAGTGTTGAAAAAACACTTTTTGCACTTGTGATAGTGTTGAAAAACCACTTTTCGCACTTGTGTTAGTGTTGAAAAACCACTTTTCGCACTTGTGTTGGTGCAGGAAACCACTTTTGCACTTGTATTAGTGTGGAAAAAACACTTTTCGCACTTGTGTTAGTGTTGAAAAACCACTTTTCGCACTTGTGTTAGTGTTGAAAAACCACTTTTCACACTTGTGTTGGTGCAGGAAACCACTTTTGCACTTGTATTAGTGTGGAAAAAACACTTTTTGCACTTGTATTAGTGTGGAAAAACCACTTTTTGCACTTGTGATAGTGTTGAAAAACCACTTTTCGCACTTGTGTTGGTGCAGGAAACCACTTTTGCACTTGTATTAGTGTGGAAAAACCACTTTTTGCACTTGTGTTAGTGTTGAAAAACCACTTTTCGCACTTGTGTTAGTGTTGAAAAACCACTTTTCGCACTTGTGTTAGTGTTGAAAAACCACTTTTGCACTTGTATTAGTGTGGAAAAACCACTTTTTGCACTTGTGTTAGTGTTGAAAAACCACTTTTCGCTCCTGTGTTAGTGTTGAAAAACCACTTTTCGCACTTGTGTTAGTGTTGAAAAACCACCTTTCGCACTTGTGTTAGTGTTGAAAAACCACTTTTCGCACTTCTGTTAGTGTTGAAAAACCACTTTTTGCACTTGTGTTGGTGCAGGAAACCACTTTTGCACTTGTATTCGTGTGGAAAAAACACTTTTTGCACTTGTGATAGTGTTGAAAAACCACTTTTCGCACTTGTGTTAGTGTTGAAAAACCACTTTTCGCACTTGTGTTGGTGCAGGAAACCACTTTTGCACTTGTATTAGTGTGGAAAAAACACTTTTCGCACTTGTGTTAGTGTTGAAAAACCACTTTTTGCACTTGTGTTAGTGTTGAAAAACCACTTTTCGCACTTGTGTTGGTGCAGGCAACCACTTTTGCACTTGTATTAGTGTGGAAAAAACACTTTTTGCACTTGTGATAGTGTTGAAAAACCACTTTTCGCACTTGTGTTATTGTTTAAAAAACACTTTTCGCACTTGTGTTGGTGCAGGAAACCACTTTTGCACTTGTATTCGTGTGGAAAAAACACTTTTTGCACTTGTGATAGTGTTGAAAAACCACTTTTTGCACTTGTGTTAGTGTTGAAAAACCACTTTTCCCACTTGTGTTGGTGCAGGAAACCACTTTTGCACTTGTATTAGTGTGGAAAAAACCACTTTTCGCACTTGTGTTAGTGTTGAAAAACCACTTTTCGCACTTGTGTTAGTGTTGAAAAACCACTTTTCGCACTTGTGTTGGTGCAGGAAACCACTTTTGCACTTGTATTATTGTGGAAAAAACACTTTTTGCACTTGTGATAGTGTTGAAAAACGACTTTTCGCACTTGTGTTAGTGTTGAAAAACCACATTTCGCACTTGTGTTAGTGTTGAAAAACCACTTTTCGCACTTGTGCTGGTGCAGGAAACCACTTTTGCACTTGTATTAGTGTGGAAAAAACACTTTTTTCACTTGTGATAGTGTTGAAAAACCACTTTTCGCACTTGTGTTAGTGTTGAAAAACCACTTTTCGCACTTGTTTTAGTGTTGAAAAACCACTTTTCGCACTTGTGTTGGTGCAGGAAACCACTTTTGCACTTGTATTAGTGTGGAAAAAACACTTTTTGCACTTGTGATAGTGTTGAAAAACCAATTTTCGCACTTGTGTTAGTGTTGAAAAACCACTTTTCGCAGTTGTGTTGGTGCAGGAAACCACTTTTGCACTTGTATTAGTGTGGAAAAAACACTTTTCGCACTTTTGTTAGTGTTGAAAAACCACTTTTCGCACTTGTGTTAGTGTTGAAAAACCACTTTTCGCACTTTTGTTAGTGTTGAAAAACCACTTTTCGCACTTGTGTTGGTGCAGGAAACCACTTTTGCACTTGTATTAGTGTGGAAAAAACACTTTTCGCACTTGTGTTAGTGTTGAAAAACCACTTTTCGCACTTGTGTTAGTGTTGAAAAACCACTTTTCGCACTTGTGTTGGTGCAGGAAACCACTTTTGCACTTGTATTAGTGTGGAGAAAACACTTTTTGCACTTGTGATAGTGTTGAAAAACCACTTTTCGCACTTGTGTTAGTGTTGAAAAACCACTTTTCGCACTTGTGTTGGTGCAGGAAACCACTTTTGCACTTGTATTAGTTTGGAAAAACCACTTTTTGCACTTGTGTTAGTGTTGAAAAACCACTTTTCGCACTTGTGTTAGTGTTGAAAAACCACTTTTCGCACTTGTGTTAGTGTTGAAAAACCACTTTTCGCACTTCTGTTAGTGTTGAAAAACCACTTTTTGCACTTGTGTTGGTGTAGGAAACCACTTTTGCACTTGTATTAGCGTGGAAAAAACACTTTTTGCACTTGTGATAGTGTTGAAAAACCACTTTTCGCACTTGTGTTAGTGTTGAAAAACCACTTTTCGCACTTGTGTTGGTGCAGGAAACCACTTTTGCACTTGTATTAGTGTGGAAACAACACTTTTTGCACTTGTGATAGTGTTGAAATACCACTTTTCGCACTTGTGTTAGTGTTGAAAAATCACTTTTCGCACTTGTGTTGGTGCAGGAAACCACTTTTGCACTTGTATTAGTGTGGAAAAACCACTTTTTGCACTTGTGTTAGTGTTGAAAAACCACTTTTCACACTTGTGTTAGTGTTGAAAAACCACTTTTCGCACTTGTGTTAGTGTTGAAAAACCACTTTTGCACTTGTATTAGTGTGGAAAAACCACTTTTTGCACTTGTGTTAGTGTTGAAAAACCACTTTTCACTCTTGTGTTAGTGTTGAAAAACCACTTTTCGCACTTGTGTTAGTGTTGAAAAACCACTTTTCGCACTTGTGTTAGTGTTGAAAAACCACTTTTCGCACTTCTGTTAGTGTTGAAAAACCACTTTTCGCACTTGTGTTGGTGCAGGAAACCAATTTTGCACTTGTATTAGTGTGGAAAAAACACTTTTCGCACTTGTGTTAGTGTTGAAAAACCACTTTTCGCACTTGTGTTAGTGTTGAAAAACCACTTTTCGCACTTGTGTTGGTGCAGGAAACCACTTTTGCACTTGTATTAGTGTGGAAAAAACACTTTTTGCACTTGTGATAGTGTTGAAAAACCACTTTTCGCACTTGTGTTATTGTTTAAAAACCACTTTTCGCACTTATGTTGGTGCAGGAAACCACTTTTGCACTTGTATTCGTGTGGAAAAAACACTTTTTGCACTTGTGATAGTGTTGAAAAACAACTTTTCGCACTTGTGTTAGTGTTGAAAAACCACTTTTCGCACTTGTGTTGGTGCAGGAAACCACTTTTGCACTTGTATTAGTGTGGAAAAACCACTTTTCGCACTTGTGTTAGTGTTGAAAAACCACTTTTCGCACTTGTGTTAGTGTTGAAAAACCACTTTTTGCACTTGTGTTGGTGCAGGAAACCACTTTTGCACTTGTATTATTGTGGAAAAAACACTTTTTGCACTTGTGATAGTGTTGAAAAACGACTTTTCGCACTTGTGTTAGTGTTGCAAAAACCACTTTTCGCACTTGTGTTAGTGTTGAAAAACCACTTTTCGCACTTGTGTTGGTGCAGGAAACCACTTTTGCACTTGTATTAGTGTGGAAAAAACACTTTTTTCACTTGTAATAGTGTTGAAAAACCACTTTTCGCACTTGTGTTAGTGTTGAAAAACCACTTTTCGCACTTGTTTTAGTGTTGAAAAACCACTTTTCGCACTTGTGTTGGTGCAGGAAACCACTTTTGCACTTGTATTAGTGTGGAAAAAACACTTTTTGCACTTGTGATAGTGTTGAAAAACCAATTTTCGCACTTGTGTTAGTGTTGAAAAACCACTTTTCGCAGTTGTGTTGGTGCAGGAAACCACTTTTGCACTTGTATTAGTGTGGAAAAAACACTTTTCGCACTTGTGTTAATGTTGAAAAACCACTTTTCGCACTTGTGTTAGTGTTGAAAAACCACTTTTCGCACTTGTGTTGGTGCAGGAAACCACTTTTGCACTTGTATTAGTGTGGAAAAAACACTTTTTGCACTTGTGATAGTGTTGAAAAACCACTTTTTGCACTTGTGATAGTGTTGAAAAACCACTTTTCGCACTTGTGTTAGTGTTGAAAAACCACTTTTCACACTTGTGTTGGTGCAGGAAACCACTTTTGCACTTGTAGTAGTGTGGAAAAAAACACTTTTCGCACTTGTGTTAGTGTTGAAAAACCACTTTTCGAACTTTTGTTAGTGTTGAAAAACCACTGTTCGCACTTGTGTTGGTGCAGGAAACCACTTTTGCACTTGTATTAGTGTGGAAAAACCACTTTTCGCACTTGTGTTAGTGTTGAAAAACCACTTTTCGCACTTGTGTTAGTGTTGAAAAACCACTTTTCGCACTTGTGTTGTTGCAGGAAACCACTTTTGCACTTGTATTAGTGTGGGAAAAAAACTTTTTGCACTTGTGATAGTGTTGAAAAACCACTTTTCGCACTTGTGTTAGTGTTGAAAAACCACTTTTCTCACTTGTGTTGGTGCAGGAAACCACTTTTGCACTTGTATTAGTGTGGAAAAAACACTTTTTGCACTTGTATTAGTGTAGAAAATCCACTTTTTGCACTTGTGATAGTGTTGAAAAACCACTTTTCGCACTTGTGTTAGTGTTGAAAAACCACTTTTCGCACTTGTGTTGGTGCAGGAAACCACTTTTGCACTTGTATTAGTTTGGAAAAACCACTTTTTGCACTTGTGTTAGTGTTGAAAAACCACTTTTCGCACTTGTGTTAGTGTTTAAAAACCACTTTTCGCACTTGTGTTAGTGTTGAAAAACCACTTTTCGCACTTCTGTTAGTGTTGAAAAACCACTTTTTGCACTTGTGTTGGTGCAGGAAACCACTTTTGCACTTGTATTAGTGTGGAAAAAACACTTTTTGCACTTGTGATAGTGTTGAAAAACCACTTTTCGCACTTGTGTTAGTGTTGAAAAACCACTTTTCGCACTTGTGTTGGTGCAGGAAACCACTTTTGCACTTTTATTAGTGTGGAAAAAACACTTTTCGCACTGGTGTTGGTGCAGGAAACCACTTTTGCACTTGTATTAGTGTGGAAAAAACACTTTTCGCACTTGTGTTAGTGTTGAAAAACCACTTTTCGCACTTGTGTTAGTGTTGAAAAACCACTTTTCGCACTTGTGTTGGTGCAGGAAACCACTTTTGCACTTGTATTAGTGTGGAAAAAACACTTTTTGCACTTGTGATAGTGTTGAAAAACCACTTTTTGCACTTGTGATAGTGTTGAAAAACCACTTTTTGCACTTGTGATAGTGTTGAAAAACCACTTTTCGCACTTGTGTTAGTGTTGAAAAACCACTTTTCGCACTTGTGTTGGTGCAGGAAACCACTTTTGCACTTGTATTAGTGTGGAAAAAACACTTTTTGCACTTGCGATAGTGTGGAAAAAACACTTTTTGCACTTGTGATAGTGTTGAAAAACCACTTTTCGCACTTGTGTTAGTGTTGAAAAATCACTTTTTACACTTGTGTTAGTGTTGAAAAACCACTTTTCGCACTGGTGTTGGTGCAGGAAACCACTTTTGCACTTGTATTAGTGTGGAAAAAACACTTTTCGCACTTGTGTTAGTGTTGAAAAACCACTTTTCGCACTTGTGTTAGTGTTGAAAAACCACTTTTCGCACTTGTGTTGGTGCAGGAAACCACTTTTGCACTTGTATTAGTGTGGACAAAACACTTTTTGCACTTGTGATAGTGTTGAAAAACCACTTTTCGCACTTGTGTTAGTGTTGAAAAACCACTTTTCGCACTTCTGTTAGTGTTGAAAAACCACTTTTTGCACTTGTGTTGGTGCAGGAAACCACTTTTGCACTTGTATTCGTGTGGAAAAAACACTTTTTGCACTTGTGATAGTGTTGAAAAACCACTTTTCGCACTTGTGTTAGTGTTGAAAAACCACTTTTCGCACTTGTGTTGGTGCAGGAAACCACTTTTGCACTTGTATTAGTGTGGAAAAAACACTTTTCGCACTTGTGTTAGTGTTGAAAAACCACTTTTTGCACTTGTGTTAGTGTTGAAAAACCACTTTTCGCACTTGTGTTGGTGCAGGCAACCACTTTTGCACTTGTATTAGTGTGGAAAAAACACTTTTTGCACTTGTGATAGTGTTGAAAAACCACTTTTCGCACTTGTGTTATTGTTTAAAAAACACTTTTCGCACTTGTGTTGGTGCAGGAAACCACTTTTGCACTTGTATTCGTGTGGAAAAAACACTTTTTGCACTTGTGATAGTGTTGAAAAACCACTTTTTGCACTTGTGTTAGTGTTGAAAAACCACTTTTCGCACTTGTGTTGGTGCAGGAAACCACTTTTGCACTTGTATTAGTGTGGAAAAAACCACTTTTCGCACTTGTGTTAGTGTTGAAAAACCACTTTTCGCACTTGTGTTAGTGTTGAAAAACCACTTTTCGCACTTGTGTTGGTGCAGGAAACCACTTTTGCACTTGTATTAGTGTGGAAAAAACACTTTTTGCACTTGTGATAGTGTTGAAAAACCAATTTTCGCACTTGTGTTAGTGTTGAAAAACCACTTTTCGCAGTTGTGTTGGTGCAGGAAACCACTTTTGCACTTGTATTAGTGTGGAAAAAACACTTTTCGCACTTGTGTTAGTGTTGGAAAACCACTTTTCGCACTTGTGTTAGTGTTGAAAAACCACTTTTCGCACTTTTGTTAGTGTTGAAAAACCACTTTTCGCACTTGTGTTGGTGCAGGAAACCACTTTTGCACTTGTATTAGTGTGGAAAAAACACTTTTCGCACTTGTGTTAGTGTTGAAAAAACACTTTTCGCACTTGTGTTAGTGTTGAAAAACCACTTTTCGCACTTGTGTTGGTGCAGGAAACCACTTTTGCACTTGTATTAGTGTGGAGAAAACACTTTTTGCACTTGTGATAGTGTTGAAAAACCACTTTTCGCACTTGTGTTAGTGTTGAAAAACCACTTTTCGCACTTGTGTTGGTGCAGGAAACCACTTTTGCACTTGTATTAGTTTGGAAAAACCACTTTTTGCACTTGTGTTAGTGTTGAAAAACCACTTTTCGCACTTGTGTTAGTGTTGAAAAACCACTTTTCGCACTTGTGTTAGTGTTGAAAAACCACTTTTCGCACTTCTGTTAGTGTTGAAAAACCACTTTTTGCACTTGTGTTGGTGTAGGAAACCACTTTTGCACTTGTATTAGCGTGGAAAAAACACTTTTTGCACTTGTGATAGTGTTGAAAAACCACTTTTCGCACTTGTGTTAGTGTTGAAAAACCACTTTTCGCACTTGTGTTGGTGCAGGAAACCACTTTTGCACTTGTATTAGTGTGGAAACAACACTTTTTGCACTTGTGATAGTGTTGAAATACCACTTTTCGCACTTGTGTTAGTGTTGAAAAATCACTTTTCGCACTTGTGTTGGTGCAGGAAACCACTTTTGCACTTGTATTAGTGTGGAAAAACCACTTTTTGCACTTGTGTTAGTGTTGAAAAACCACTTTTCACACTTGTGTTAGTGTTGAAAAACCACTTTTCGCACTTGTGTTAGTGTTGAAAAACCACTTTTGCACTTGTATTAGTGTGGAAAAACCACTTTTTGCACTTGTGTTAGTGTTGAAAAACCACTTTTCACTCTTGTGTTAGTGTTGAAAAACCACTTTTCGCACTTGTGTTAGTGTTGAAAAACCACTTTTCGCACTTGTGTTAGTGTTGAAAAACCACTTTTCGCACTTCTGTTAGTGTTGAAAAACCACTTTTCGCACTTGTGTTGGTGCAGGAAACCACTTTTGCACTTGTATTAGTGTGGAAAAAACACTTTTCGCACTTGTGTTAGTGTTGAAAAACCACTTTTCGCACTTGTGTTAGTGTTGAAAAACCACTTTTCGCACTTGTGTTGGTGCAGGAAACCACTTTTGCACTTGTATTAGTGTGGAAAAAACACTTTTTGCACTTGTGATAGTGTTGAAAAACCACTTTTCGCACTTGTGTTATTGTTTAAAAACCACTTTTCGCACTTGTATTCGTGTGGAAAAACCACTTTTCGCACTTGTGTTAGTGTTGAAAAACCACTTTTCGCACTTGTGTTAGTGTTGAAAAACCACTTTTCGCACTTGTGTTGGTGCAGGAAACCACTTTTGCACTTGTATTCGTGTGGAAAAAACACTTTTTGCACTTGTGATAGTGTTGAAAAACAACTTTTCGCACTTGTGTTAGTGTTGAAAAACCACTTTTCGCACTTGTGTTGGTGCAGGAAACCACTTTTGCACTTGTATTAGTGTGGAAAAACCACTTTTCGCACTTGTGTTAGTGTTGAAAAACCACTTTTCGCACTTGTGTTAGTGTTGAAAAACCACTTTTTGCACTTGTGTTGGTGCAGGAAACCACTTTTGCACTTGTATTATTGTGGAAAAAACACTTTTTGCACTTGTGATAGTGTTGAAAAACGACTTTTCGCACTTGTGTTAGTGTTGCAAAAACCACTTTTCGCACTTGTGTTAGTGTTGAAAAACCACTTTTCGCACTTGTGTTGGTGCAGGAAACCACTTTTGCACTTGTATTAGTGTGGAAAAAACACTTTTTTCACTTGTGATAGTGTTGAAAAACCACTTTTCGCACTTGTTTTAGTGTTGAAAAACCACTTTTCGCACTTGTTTTAGTGTTGAAAAACCACTTTTCGCACTTGTGTTGGTGCAGGAAACCACTTTTGCACTTGTATTAGTGTGGAAAAAACACTTTTTGCACTTGTGATAGTGTTGAAAAACCAATTTTCGCACTTGTGTTAGTGTTGAAAAACCACTTTTCGCAGTTGTGTTGGTGCAGGAAACCACTTTTGCACTTGTATTAGTGTGGAAAAAACACTTTTCGCACTTGTGTTAATGTTGAAAAACCACTTTTCGCACTTGTGTTAGTGTTGAAAAACCACTTTTCGCACTTGTGTTGGTGCAGGAAACCACTTTTGCACTTGTATTAGTGTGGAAAAAACACTTTTTGCACTTGTGATAGTGTTGAAAAACCACTTTTTGCACTTGTGATAGTGTTGAAAAACCACTTTTCGCACTTGTGTTAGTGTTGAAAAACCACTTTTTGCCCTTGTGTTGGTGCAGGAAACCACTTTTGCACTTGTAGTAGTGTGGAAAAAAACACTTTTCGCACTTGTGTTAGTGTTGAAAAACCACTTTTCGAACTTTTGTTAGTGTTGAAAAACCACTGTTCGCACTTGTGTTGGTGCAGGAAACCACTTTTGCACTTGTATTAGTGTGGCAAAACCACTTTTCGCACTTGTGTTAGTGTTGAAAAACCACTTTTCGCACTTGTGTTAGTGTTGAAAAACCACTTTTCGCACTTGTGTTGTTGCAGGAAACCACTTTTGCACTTGTATTAGTGTGGGAAAAAAACTTTTTGCACTTGTGATAGTGTTGAAAAACCACTTTTCGCACTTGTGTTAGTGTTGAAAAACCACTTTTCTCACTTGTGTTGGTGCAGGAAACCACTTTTGCACTTGTATTAGTGTGGAAAAAACACTTTTTGCACTTGTATTAGTGTAGAAAATCCACTTTTTGCACTTGTGATAGTGTTGAAAAACCACTTTTCGCACTTGTGTTAGTGTTGAAAAACCACTTTTCGCACTTGTGTTGGTGCAGGAAACCACTTTTGCACTTGTATTAGTTTGGAAAAACCACTTTTTGCACTTGTGTTAGTGTTGAAAAACCACTTTTCGCACTTGTGTTAGTGTTTAAAAACCACTTTTCGCACTTGTGTTAGTGTTGAAAAACCACTTTTCGCACTTCTGTTAGTGTTGAAAAACCACTTTTTGCACTTGTGTTGGTGCAGGAAACCACTTTTGCACTTGTATTAGTGTGGAAAAAACACTTTTTGCACTTGTGATAGTGTTGAAAAACCACTTTTTGCACTTGTGTTAGTGTTGAAAAACCACTTTTCGCACTTGTGTTGGTGCAGGAAACCACTTTTGCACTTTTATTAGTGTGGAAAAACCACTTTTCGCACTGGTGTTGGTGCAGGAAACCACTTTTGCACTTGTATTAGTGTGGAAAAAACACTTTTCGCACTTGTGTTAGTGTTGAAAAACCACTTTTTGCACTTGTGTTAGTGTTGAAAAACCACTTTTCGCACTTGTGTTGGTGCAGGAAACCACTTTTGCACTTGTATTAGTGTGGAAAAAACACTTTTTGCACTTGTGATAGTGTTGAAAAACCACTTTTTGCACTTGTGATAGTGTTGAAAAACCACTTTTTGCACTTGTGATAGTGTTGAAAAACCACTTTTCGCACTTGTGTTAGTGTTGAAAAACCACTTTTCGCACTTGTGTTGGTGCAGGAAACCACTTTTGCACTTGTATTAGTGTGGAAAAAACACTTTTTGCACTTGCGATAGTGTGGAAAAAACACTTTTTGCACTTGTGATAGTGTTGAAAAACCACTTTTCGCACTTGTGTTAGTGTTGAAAAACCACTTTTTACACTTGTGTTAGTGTTGAAAAACCACTTTTCGCACTGGTGTTGGTGCAGGAAACCACTTTTGCACTTGTATTAGTGTGGAAAAAACACTTTTCGCACTTGTGTTAGTGTTGAAAAACCACTTTTCGCACTTGTGTTAGTGTTGAAAAACCACTTTTCGCACTTGTGTTGGTGCAGGAAACCACTTTTGCACTTGTATTAGTGTGGACAAAACACTTTTTGCACTTGTGATAGTGTTGAAAAACCACTTTTCGCACTTGTGTTAGTGTTGAAAAACCACTTTTCGCACTTGTTTTAGTGTTGAAAAACCACTTTTCGCACTTGTGTTGGTGCAGGAAACCACTTTTGCACTTGTATTAGTGTGGAAAAAACACTTTTTGCACTTGTGATAGTGTTGAAAAACCAATTTTCGCACTTGTGTTAGTGTTGAACAACCACTTTTCGCAGTTGTGTTGATGCAGGAAACCACTTTTGCACTTGTATTAGTGTGGAAAAACACTTTTCGCACTTGTGTTAGTGTTGAAAAACCACTTTTCGCACTTGTGTTAGTGTTGAAAAATCACTTTTCGCACTTGTGTTGGTGCAGGCAACCACTTTTGCACTTGTATTAGTGTGGAAAAAACACTTTTTGCACTTGTGATAGTGTTGAAAACCACTTTTCGCACTTGTGTTAGTGTTGAAAAACCACTTTTCGCACTTGTGTTCGTGCAGTAAACCACTTTTGCACTTGCATTAGTGTGGAAAAACCACTTTTCGCACTTGTGTTAGTGTTGAAAAACCACTTTTCGCACTTGTGTTAGTGTTGAAAAACCACTTTTCGCACTTGTGTTGGTGCAGGAAACCACTTTTGCACTTGTAGTAGTGTGGAAAAACACTTTTTGCACTTGTGATAGTGTTGAAAAACCACTTTTCGCACTTGTGTTAGTGTTGAAAAACCACTTTTCACACTTGTGTTAGTGTTGAAAAACCACTTTTCGCACTTGTGTTGGTGCAGGTAACCACTTTTGCACTTGTATTAGTGTGGAAAAAACACTTTTCGCACTTGTGTTAGTGTTGAAAAACCACTTTTCGCACTTGTGTTAGTGTTGAAAAACCACTTTTCGCACTTGTGTTGGTGCAGGAAACCACTTTTGCACTTGTATTAGTGTGGAAAAAACACTTTTTGCACTTGTGATAGTGTTGAAAAACCACTTTTCGCACTTGTGTTGGTGCAGGAAACCACTTTTGCACTTGTATTATTGTGGAAAAAACACTTTTTGCACTTGTGATAGTGTTGATAAACCACTTTTCGCACTTGTGTTAGTGTTGAAAAACCACTTTTCGCACTTGTGTTAGTGTTGAAAAACCACTTTTCGCGCTTGTGTTGGTGCAGGAAACCACTTTTGCACTTGTATTAGTGTGGAAAAAACACTTTTTGCACTTGTGATAGTGTGGAAAAACCACTTTTCGCACTTGTGTTAGTGTTGAAAAACCACTTTTCGCACTTGTTTTAGTGTTGAAAAACCACTTTTCACACTTGTGTTCGTGCAGGAAACCACTTTTGCACTTGTATTAGTGTGGAAAAAACACTTTTTGTGCTTGTGATAGTGTTGGAAATCCACTTTTCGCACTTGTGTTAGTGTTGAAAAACCACTTTTCGCACTTGTGTTAGTGTTGAAAAACCACTTTTCGCACTTGTGTTGGTGCAGGAAACCACTTTTGCACTTGTATTAGTGTGGAAAAAACACTTTTCGCACTTGTGTTGGTGTTGAAAAACCACTTTTCGCACTTGTGTTAGTGTTGAAAAACCACTTTTTGCACTTGTGTTGGTGCAGGAAACCACTTTTGCACTTGTATTAGTGTGGAAAAAACACTTTTTGCACTTGTGATAGTGTTGAAAAACCACTTTTCGCACTTGTGTTAGTGTTGAAAAACCACTTTTCGCACTTGTGTTGGTGCAGGAAACCACTTTTGCACTTGTATTAGTGTGGAAAAACCACTTTTCGCCCTTGTGTTATTGTTGAAAAACCACTTTCGCACTTGTGTTAGTGTTGAAAACCCACTTTTCGCACTTGTGTTGGTGCAGGAAACCACTTTTGCACTTGTATTAGTGTGGAAAAAACACTTTTTGCACTTGTGATAGTGTTGAAAAACCACTTTTTGCACTTGTGTTGGTGCAGGAAACCACTTTTGCACTTGTATTAGTGTGGAAAAACCACTTTTGGCACTTGTGTTAGTGTTGAAAAACCACTTTTCGCACTTTTGTTAGTGTTGAAAAACCACTTTTCGCACATGTGTTAGTGTTGAAAAACCACTTTCCGCACTTGTGTTAGTGTTGAAAACCCACTTTTCGCTCCTGTGTTAGTGTTGAAAAACCACTTTTCGCACTTGTGTTAGTGTTGAAAAACCACTTTTCGCACTTGTGTTAGTGTTGAAAAACCACTTTTCGCACTTCTGTTAGTGTTGAAAAACCACTTTTTGCACTTGTGTTGGTGCAGGAAACCACTTTTGCACTTGTATTAGTGTGAAAACAACACTTTTTGCACTTGTGATAGTGTTGAAAAACCACTTTTCGCACTTGTGTAAGTGTTGAAAAACCACTTTTCGCACTTGTGTTGGTGCAGGTAACCACTTTTGCACTTGTATTAGTGTGGAAAAAACACTTTTCGCACTTGTGTTAGTGTTGAAAAACCACTTTTCGCACTCGTGTTAGTGTTGAAAAACCACTTTTCGCACTTGTGTTGGTGCAGGAAACCACTTTTGCACTTGTATTAGTGTGGAAAAAACACTTTTTGCACTTGTGATAGTGTTGAAAAACCACTTTTCGCACTTGTGTTATTGTTTAAAAACCACTTTTCGCACTTGTGTTGGTGCAGGAAACCACTTTTGCACTTGTATTCGTGTGGAAAAAACACTTTTTGCACTTGTATTAGTGTAGAAAATCCACTTTTTGCACTTGTGATAGTGTTGAAAAACCACTTTTCGCACTTGTGTTAGTGTTGAAAAACCACTTTTCGCACTTGTGTTGGTGCAGGAAACCACTTTTGCACTTGTATTAGTTTGGAAAAACCACTTTTTGCACTTGTGTTAGTGTTGAAAAACCACTTTTCGCACTTGTGTTAGTGTTTAAAAACCACTTTTCGCACTTGTGTTAGTGTTGAAAAACCACTTTTCGCACTTCTGTTAGTGTTGAAAAACCACTTTTTGCACTTGTGTTGGTGCAGGAAACCACTTTTGCACTTGTATTAGTGTGGAAAAAACACTTTTTGCACTTGTGATAGTGTTGAAAAACCACTTTTCGCACTTGTGTTAGTGTTGAAAAACCACTTTTCGCACTTGTGTTGGTGCAGGAAACCACTTTTGCACTTTTATTAGTGTGGAAAAACCACTTTTCGCACTGGTGTTGGTGCAGGAAACCACTTTTGCACTTGTATTAGTGTGGAAAAAACACTTTTCGCACTTGTGTTAGTGTTGAAAAACCACTTTTCGCACTTGTGTTAGTGTTGAAAAACCACTTTTCGCACTTGTGTTGGTGCAGGAAACCACTTTTGCACTTGTATTAGTGTGGAAAAAACACTTTTTGCACTTGTGATAGTGTTGAAAAACCACTTTTTGCACTTGTGATAGTGTTGAAAAACCACTTTTTGCACTTGTGATAGTGTTGAAAAACCACTTTTCGCACTTGTGTTAGTGTTGAAAAACCACTTTTCGCACTTGTGTTGGTGCAGGAAACCACTTTTGCACTTGTATTAGTGTGGAAAAAACACTTTTTGCACTTGCGATAGTGTGGAAAAAACACTTTTTGCACTTGTGATAGTGTTGAAAAACCACTTTTCGCACTTGTGTTAGTGTTGAAAAACCACTTTTGGCACTTGTGTTAGTGTTGAAAAACCACTTTTCGCACTTGTGTTGGTGCAGGAAACCACTTTTGCACTTGTATTATTGTGGAAAAAACACTTTTTGCACTTGTGATAGTGTTGAAAAACCACTTTTCGCACTTGTGTTAGTGTTGAAAAACCACTTTTCGCACTTGTGTTGGTGCAGGAAACCACTTTTGCACTTGTATTAGTGTGGAAAAAACACTTTTTGCACTTGTGATAGTGTTGAAAAACCACTTTTCGCACTTGTGTTAGTGTTGAAAAACCACTTTTCGCACTTGTTTTAGTGTTGAAAAACCACTTTTCGCACTTGTGTTGGTGCAGGAAACCACTTTTGCACTTGTATTAGTGTGGAAAAAACACTTTTTGCACTTGTGATAGTGTTGAAAAACCAATTTTCGCACTTGTGTTAGTGTTGAACAACCACTTTTCGCAGTTGTGTTGATGCAGGAAACCACTTTTGCACTTGTATTAGTGTGGAAAAACACTTTTCGCACTTGTGTTAGTGTTGAAAAACCACTTTTCGCACTTGTGTTAGTGTTGAAAAATCACTTTTCGCACTTGTGTTGGTGCAGGCAACCACTTTTGCACTTGTATTAGTGTGGAAAAAACACTTTTTGCACTTGTGATAGTGTTGAAAACCACTTTTCGCACTTGTGTTAGTGTTGAAAAACCACTTTTCGCACTTGTGTTCGTGCAGTAAACCACTTTTGCACTTGCATTAGTGTGGAAAAACCACTTTTCGCACTTGTGTTAGTGTTGAAAAACCACTTTTCGCACTTGTGTTAGTGTTGAAAAACCACTTTTCGCACTTGTGTTGGTGCAGGAAACCACTTTTGCACTTGTAGTAGTGTGGAAAAACACTTTTTGCACTTGTGATAGTGTTGAAAAACCACTTTTCGCACTTGTGTTAGTGTTGAAAAACCACTTTTCACACTTGTGTTAGTGTTGAAAAACCACTTTTCGCACTTGTGTTGGTGCAGGTAACCACTTTTGCACTTGTATTAGTGTGGAAAAAACACTTTTCGCACTTGTGTTAGTGTTGAAAAACCACTTTTCGCACTTGTGTTAGTGTTGAAAAACCACTTTTCGCACTTGTGTTGGTGCAGGAAACCACTTTTGCACTTGTATTAGTGTGGAAAAAACACTTTTTGCACTTGTGATAGTGTTGAAAAACCACTTTTCGCACTTGTGTTGGTGCAGGAAACCACTTTTGCACTTGTATTATTGTGGAAAAAACACTTTTTGCACTTGTGATAGTGTTGATAAACCACTTTTCGCACTTGTGTTAGTGTTGAAAAACCACTTTTCGCACTTGTGTTAGTGTTGAAAAACCACTTTTCGCGCTTGTGTTGGTGCAGGAAACCACTTTTGCACTTGTATTAGTGTGGAAAAAACACTTTTTGCACTTGTGATAGTGTTGAAAAACCACTTTTCGCACTTGTGTTAGTGTTGAAAAACCACTTTTCGCACTTGTTTTAGTGTTGAAAAACCACTTTTCACACTTGTGTTCGTGCAGGAAACCACTTTTGCACTTGTATTAGTGTGGAAAAAACACTTTTTGTGCTTGTGATAGTGTTGGAAATCCACTTTTCGCACTTGTGTTAGTGTTGAAAAACCA